>NW_008464245.1:0-827 GCF_000622305.1 Nannospalax galili
TATTTTTCTTTGAGAAGCTAGTCTCTTCTGTGTGTGTGTTTATTTGCTTGAAGAGATTTTTAAGCTTTTAGAAACAAAACAGTTTATAGTTTTAAGCAACTTTTAGTTCTTGAGACTGTAGGTTGAGAAGGAATAGATTTTATTTTAGAGTATAACTGCTTGTGTTCTTCAAGTCTGGGAGGGGTGGCCTCTATACACCCTGAGAAACAAACATGAGAAGATATTTGTATCCTTGAGAGGGAAGCGTTTGAATAAAATCTGCTTGCCAGCCTTTCTCTGGAATGTGCCTGTTCCTTGTGCAGCATCTAGCTAGAAGCTTTAGGTGAGGATTCTCAAAACTATGTCTTGTCTCTCTGGTAAATATAAGGTAATATCCAAGGCTGGGGCTGAAACAAGAACTGCTTTGGCTTTAGGGCACTTTAGTCAATAATGATTACTATCCAAGTTGTTTTAGAAAGAGATCCTGGTTACTATTAAGGTAGATGACAAAGCTCCCATATTGAAAAGAAAACTAATATCATTTTACCTGTCATGTTGTTACAGTGGGTGGAGTCTGGGCCATGTATTTCCAGGCTCTTGGTGTCTTATTCAGAATGAAATATAGATGCACATACACACAGATTGGAAATCAGCAAGAACACTTTATCCAAAGCAAAAGAATTCAATAGGTCTGCTGGATAGCTTTACTGTCAACAAGGAAGTTGAGGATGACTCAGCTGGGGAATAACCTCCATTGCACTGGCCTGTGGCCATGTCTGGTACATCTTCTTGATGCCTGAGTGATGTGGGAGGGCCTAGACCATTGTGGGTGGTACCACCCCTGGGCG
>NW_008464246.1:0-827 GCF_000622305.1 Nannospalax galili
AAAAAAAATTATCATCAGGCTAGTGAGATGGCTCACCAGGTATAAGCACTTGCCTCAAACCTGATGACCTGAGTTTGATCCCCAGAACCCACATGAAAGAAAACTTTCCCTCAAGTTGCCCTCTGACCTCCAAATATGACATGGCATGCACACACACAAACACACACAAAATAAATGTAAAAAATGGAAATAAAAAAGTGAAAACCTATCATCCTCCTTTTACAGATAAGAAACTTTGTAAAGGCTCAGAAAAGTTGTTGAGGCCAGCCTGAACTGCAGTGCTAGCCCAGGATAGAATGACCCCCTCCCCATATACATCAAACAGCAATGACTAGCCTGAGGCCACACTAGAGTTAATGACAGAGGTAAGATCTGAAGCAAGATCCATCTAGTTCCAAAGTCCCCAAGTACATCTGAAGCATCAGTGCTTCTAGCTGAGTGGGGCTTCTCTCTACCAAGAACCCCAAGCCACACCTCACAATGGCATGACAGTCTGACTACAACCCAGACCAGGGCACTTTTACATTCCCAGGTAGTTCTCCATGACCACTGTTCCTCAGAGCTTCACAAATATGCCTAAGAAATATGTAGGGAAGGTTTATTCCTACATTAACAGATAAAGATCCTGAAGACAGTGACAGAGGGTTCAAGCTAGATGCAGGTAAAGGCAGAATGGCCCTAGCCTGGCATCTATCAGAGGCAGATCACAGGCTTCCCAGTCCCAGAGCACATTTGGAATTGTCTGTCCCATGCCTGGCCTGGCCTAGCTCAGGGTGCTTTTCCTTCTCTTAGCACCCTGCACCAGGAGGCCATGTGCCATAATGGTT
>NW_008464247.1:0-827 GCF_000622305.1 Nannospalax galili
TTCTTTTCTACTAGTCTAGATCTTTTTCCCATTTAGATGTTGAGAGTGATCAAGAACATTGCACTCGTGATTATAGCCCTTCAGTAGTATTACCACATATATATTTTTTTTCCTACAGAAGAGCAAGCTCTTACAGTGCTATGCAAGCTGCCCATTTAAAACTCTCATTGCTTGGCACCTATGCCCTAGTGACAGTTTGACCAACATGTGAGCAGGCACACTGCCATCCTGACAGATGGGCCTGAGTACAGGCAGCCAAGAAACCATGTATCTGCATCAAGTGTATTTGTTAAGGGCAGGATTCCCAGTTGGGGATGTTCAGACGTCTGTCCATCCTGTGCTTTCAGGCCTTGGATAAAGGGATGTCACCATTAATCCCCGCTTTGGTGGGTTCCGTGGGAGTGGAGGAGCAGGCACCCAGGGACAGTCAGGGAGTCGTGCTCTCCTCTCACAGGACCACTTCAGATCACCCTTTCTTCTTTCTCCAGCCAGTAGACTTGTAACAAGTGTAAAACTGTTCAGAAATTGTCCTGATACTTGTGAAATAAGTGTGGCTTTGTTTCCTAGTTAATGAACGTTTTGCAAGTCATTTTAATGTTTATGCTCTGTGCAATGGTACATGTGTATACAAGCATGTATACAATTGTAGAGAGTTTGGGCTTCAAGCATTGATTGCCATGCGACATTAGGACAGCCTAATTCAACGTCAAGTCATGAGAAAATAGTTCCCTTCTTACAGCTGGTGTGTGAAAATTGGCTATGAAATGTGCACGTGAGTCAGCATCTGACCCATCATCACTTCAACATACTGAGGAGAATTTTTTTTT
>NW_008464248.1:0-827 GCF_000622305.1 Nannospalax galili
CCCCGTCGTTCTCCTTTACTTCACACCAGCTTTGGCCTTGTTTCTCTGTATGTGTGTGTGCATATTGGTAAATACATATAATAGCTTATTACATGTGTTGTACATCTGAGGATATAATGCATGCATGCACATATGTAGCACATGTATATACTGGCATTGAGAATCTGAAAGGTTTCAGATCCTGCAATCTGAATGGAATAGAATAGATTGCAGTTGGGGCTGGAGAGATGGCTCAGTGGTTCAGAGCAATGACTATTCTTGTGGAGGATCAGGGTTCGATTTTCAGCACCCATATGGTGGCTAACAGTCATCTGTAACTCCAGTTCTAGGGGATCCAATCCCATCTTCTAATATCCATGTGCATTGCACGACACCGGTGCACTTATATACATGCAGGCAATACACTCACACATAAAATAAAAATAAGAAATAAAATATTTTTTTAAAATGGGCTATGGATCTGAACAGACAGTTCTCAAAAGAAGAAATAACAATAGCTAAGAAATACCTTCAAAACTGTTCAACGTCCTTAGTAATTAGGGAAACACAGATTTGGGGTCCTTTGACCAGCATCCCCCAATCTAATACCACTTCCAGTCTCTGGTAACCACTGTGTTATTTCTACTTCTGTGAGTTCATGAATTTTTAAAACTTCAACTTTCTAAGATTTCATACATACGTGAGGTTACATGGGCTTTCTCCTCTGTGCCTGGCTAACTTCGTTTAACACAATAGCCACCAGGTTTACCCACACTGTCACAATTGGTACATTCCTTCTTTGCTTATCTAATAGTATCTCATTGTGCAACTATACCACATTTTTTTTT
>NW_008464249.1:0-827 GCF_000622305.1 Nannospalax galili
AGGAAAAAGCATATACCAAAGGAACAGCTGACACATTCCAAGTGCCAAGCCAAGACTGTGTATATTTCCTGTAGAAATATAATCAAATCTAAAAGAGTAGTTTAAAATAAGGCTAACAATTAATTAAATGTGGGAAAGACTAGGGTCATTCTCTGTGCAGATAACATGTGCCAATGGAATGAGGTCACAGTACATTACCTAGATGAAACAAAATCACCATCACCTCCTCTGAGATAAGGTGGCAACCTTGGTTTGTAGCTTTAAAAGGAAAGAAAAAATTATCCAAGAATACCTACTTAGCTTGATATAAGAGTTTGTTTTGTGGGTTACAAATTCAATCTGATATTCTTCCAATTACTAATGATAGGTATTTCAGTAATAATCCAGAAGTAGGGGAATGTTGATAAGATGCCTTTGCAAATGCACTGGACCTACTCTAGGTGTGCTCAGGCCAAACCCTTATTAGCTACCTGGCCCCATTAATGTCCAGGATTGTTTGTGAACTACAGAAGTGCTTTAGGTCCAGTGACTAGGACTAGTGTTCAACACATTTGGAGTTTATGTTAAGTATTCAGAGAAATGTCAGAGTGTACAGAATCTTTATAACATAGTCTACATAGAAAAGTAACAATGGCTAATGTTTGTGGCTGCTTATCTAAATGCGTATACACAAACACCCTACTCCACTCCAGTTGCTATGAGCTGAATGTGTATTCGAAATTTATATATTGGGAAATTAATCACTAATGCAGCAGAGTGAGGAGTTGAAACCTGATAAGAGGTAGTTAGACCATGAATCTTCCCTCATGAATGGACTAATGCTGTTG
>NW_008464250.1:0-827 GCF_000622305.1 Nannospalax galili
AAAAAAAAAAAACCCTGAGAATTATGTGTTGATGAATATTTTCATGATACTATTTAAGTTCCAAAAACAATAGTCCAATGCTCAGCATCAAGTCCATCCTGTTTGTGTTAGCACCCAGCTTTCTCTCTTCTTCTCAATACTTACCTGCACATCCACCCGCTCAACAGTCATCACCTACATATCAGCTCATTTATTTCCTTAATATTTATTCATTGTCCACTAATCTTCCACACTCACTCCATATATTATATATCTGAATAATCACTAGTATATTCTGTCATGTTACCATGAGTCCTTGTGTGGTAGTGCTAGGTATCTTTAACATTTCTGTGATATTCCATTTAATAGAAAGAGAGAGCAGAGAGGTTTTTTGTTTTCATTCCTGTCTAATTTCTAAGTTAATATGAAAATGAAAAAATAGTTGGGTTATTTTCTTTGCACCATGATGAAAAACTTTTATGAATGTGAAGGCTTAGGTGTCCAGATCACCATGGCATTTTAAATTTTTTATGAGCTTTTGTACATTTCTTAATCAAATTTAGAACCCCTCCCCTATCCGTGTCCTCCCCCACCCCATCCCCATTGAACCTCATGTATTCTCTCATACATGTTAAGTTCTATCTAGTCATGCGTTTGTACCCAGATGTCTTTCAGTGCAAATTCATCTAGAGATTGTAGATGAAGTTTACTCGCCTTCACCCAGTAGTAATCTGTTTCCAACAGTCCTCAGACTAGGGATGTCCTGCCACCCATTCCCCTTGCTCCACTCTGGGCCCTGGTCTGGTTGAGTTGACGTGGGTCCTCTGCCCCGTGCCATCATTGTCACA
>NW_008464251.1:0-827 GCF_000622305.1 Nannospalax galili
ATTGACATTGAGATGTTTGCACATGCATTTCTAATCTCTATATATCTGATTTCTATCCGTGGAGTAGCTATCTGGATATAGCAGCAACTCTTTGAAAGAAAGCTATTTTCCATTCAGCCCTCATAGGTCAGATAATATTGGCTGACACTTAAAGGCTCTACTATGTCTGGATCATGTACACAAGTTATAGTTAATCTTTGCAAGAACCCAGCCATGGAAGTATTGTTAATTCTGTGTGTAGTCAAGAAAACTGAGGCCTAAAGAGATTAGAACCTTATGTACATATGCACAGCCAGGAACTGGAAGTTCACATTATTTCAAAGCTCCATGATGCTCTGGGTTTTCTCCTCATTATGAGCTTCTCTGAACCACGAAAACTACCTGACAGATTTCTACCTGTGTCGGGGGAGTGTGCATGCAGGTGTGCACCCATGCATGTGGAGGCCAGAGGTCAACTTTGAGTGTCATCCTCCAGAGTCATCCATCTTGTTCTTTGAGATGAATTCTCTCACTGGGACATGGGGCTGTCTGATTATGCTGAGCTAGCCAGCCAGTGAACCTCGAGGATCTGCCTGTCTCTGCCACTCCAGCTCTGGAATTACAACTGTGTGTCATCGTTTTATTTTTTGGTCATGTGGGTGCTAGGGATCAAACATGGCAAGCACTTTACCAACTAAGCTAGCTCCCTAGCCCCTGCAGATTTCTTTTAAGAAAATTCATTTTATCAACACCCAGAACATGCAATATACCAATTCCTTTTGTCTTTTGTCAATTTCTGTAACTTCATTAAATACATTTTCTAGACCAGAATTCCTTGGATTTTTTTT
>NW_008464252.1:0-827 GCF_000622305.1 Nannospalax galili
AAATAAAAAAAAAAAAAAAAAAAAAAACTTCTTTTAATCTAATCATAGTTTAGAAAATTGTGTGTTGTCACTGCATGAGGTGGGAATTATCACTAATACTATTTCAAGTTAAGCCAAAGAGTTAGCAGAAAGTAGTGAAGTATCTTTCTTTGCTTATTTTTACCTGCACATGCTGGAATTTGGCGTTTTCCCTTATGTATACTAAATTGTTTGGGCAGGATTTTAAATACTATTAAACATCTTAGAACTTGGATGTTTGGTTTAGTAGTATTAGAGGATACCTCAGCTTCCCAGAAAGATGTTTATGATTGATATTTTCTCATAAATCCCTAATACACATAGAAATCTCTTTAAAAGAGTAATATCAGAAAAGCATTTTATATATTTCTAAGACTTTTTGCATCTGGGCAATATTTTTGAGCAAGACCCATTCCTCTGCAGCATGAAATATAAGGTGATGACTTCTTTATGTCATTTCCCATTTCACCAGTAGACTCAAGGAACCGCCAAGAACACACTGGTGGGCTCATGAATAGTGACATCCACACGCCCCACCCGTGGTGACTCACTCCTTGGTGAGGACCATGATGGGTGGGGAAACCTCAGCCTTTGAAAGGATCTTGAAGGAAAACATACTTTCCCTGTGTATGCCTGCTGTCCCTCTGACAATCCTGAATTTTCAGGAATTCTGCAATGTATGGCTAAGACATCTTGAACTCATTATTAGGAAACATGAAAAAATTAGTGTGATTTCTGTTACATGCTGAGTGATTCAGAAAAAAAATGTGATTAACTGTATAATTGTGTACGGGCTTTTGGTCTTGATC
>NW_008464253.1:0-827 GCF_000622305.1 Nannospalax galili
AACTGTTAAGGAAAAAAATCCCAGGACCAGCACAATGCAAAGCCCACAAGATGGGTTTCCCCTTATGAGCAGTTCGCCAGAGAGATCATAGAGGCTCTCAAATAAGCCAAGGCTATTGCCACTAATGTTGGTTTTACACTAGAAAGAATTGGTAAGGCCATGTTGCTGAAGGCACAGCATGATTTGAATGCGAGAGAAGGAGAGACAGAGCCAAGACTAAGCTGAAAACTCAATGGCATTGGATGGATGGCTCTCATAATGCCATATGGTGCAATGCACATGTTTGGGGAAAATAGACCAGTATGATGTACGCCACATGCTGCACACTATTGACATGCCAAGCATGCACAACTGACAAATTTCTAATCAGATAAGGCCCACTTCTATGGGTGGAACACATGTCTGGTGCTGAAGACCAGACCAACTCTCTGTGTAAGTACTCTCTTCCCAGTTAGGAAGCCACTGCATGTATACTGTCTGATGAATATGTCAAACCTGATGGGATGTCTTCTAGGCATTTGTGTTACATTTGTGTTGTTTAGATGTGTCTTCTTCCTTCCATTTGCCTTTAGAGTACCGGAGTCACCACTGTGATGGATAAGTGGCTGTGTCTTGGAGACCATGATGCATGAGAGATAGTCTTGCATTTGTCACCACCTCCAAGGCTCTGCGTACCTTGCAGAAGAATGCCAGAAATATTATGAGAGCCGGAGGAAGTGGTGGAGCATTGGGTAGGCATCCTCCAAAAAGCTAGAACTGAACAGGGACATGTCTACGGACCTATGATGAAAGACACTGAGCACACTGGGAAAAGGTGAGGGGCTTTC
>NW_008464254.1:0-828 GCF_000622305.1 Nannospalax galili
CCCCAGCCCCTCACTGGGGGATTCTAGGCATGTGCTCTACCACTGAGCCACCCATCTAGCCCAGTGACCTCCAGGAATCCTCTTGTGTCCATCTCCTAGCTCTGAAACTACAAGCGTGCATGTCAGATCCCAGGTTTTTCACGTGGGTTCTAGGGTGTCAATCTCAGGACCTTTTGCTTGAGCAGCATGTGCTGTACTGACTAAGCCTTCTTCCCAGCCCTGCCTGTTGTATATTTTGCAACTAGCACAGGAAACTGAACATTTGACTTGTTTCCCATTTGCTACTGCTTAACATGGGCCTTGCATCTACCTAAGGTCTCCTTGATTGCCAGTGTCATTCCATCTTGTCTGGGATTCTGGAATGTGAGGGTAAGAGGAAGGATGCAAGAAAGAGGAGTGGGGGACAGATTCGGGGAGGGGAGGGAGGAGGGAGAGAGGGTGCAAGCAAGGGAGCAGTGGATGTGGACTACTTTGATGAGTGGGTGTGTTTGCTTTCTCCAAGTCTGTTAAAAATTTTGTCCTAAGTTTTTTGACGAGTTCACTCTTGGGCTTCAGTCATTTCTGCTATCCCAGGCAGCCCTCTGACCAGACATCTAGTCTGTTTAGTCTCTTTCTTGACTTCCCATACCTTTCCCCAGTGGCTTGTTTTCATATTAATCCCCAGCCTGAGGAAGGCAGAGAGGATAAAACCAGGGGTTTGGGCCCCAGTGTTTGGATCTGTGGGAAGGTGTGGACTAAAGTGAATCTCTGGGTTTCTTCTTTTCCAGCTCTCTCCATCCCTCAGGAGAATGTGCCTTATTTATGTTCTTTGCTGAAATCCCTGTGATC
>NW_008464255.1:0-825 GCF_000622305.1 Nannospalax galili
AAATAAATAAATAAATAAATAAATAAATAAATAAATAAAGTGATCCCAAATAATGCCAAGAACTGAGGGCAGGAGAACTGAGGACAGAACTTAAATAATGCCAAGAACTGAGGACAGGAGGAGCCTCCACTGTACTAGGCAACCCTGTGCCTTCCTTACAGTCAGTCACAGCTGTTCCAAAATTCCAGTATCTTCCTGTGATTATCCTCTTTTTCTTCTCTGCCTTGGGAAGTGGCTCCTAGCCAGGTGTTGCTTCCTCACTGCCCTGGAAAAGATGAGTAAACAATGCCCCCAGGGTACCACACCAGCATCCCTAGTCCCTGTAATCAAGAGACTCTCCAGCCCTCAGCATCCCAACACATTTGGAAAGTGAATGGGATACACATGCCAGAAACTGTTTCACAAGTGAGTGCTTAGCAAGACCATGACCTTCGGACTCAGAGGACCATTTATCCTATTCAGCCCTACATGTTGGTAGGATTCAGCTCTACAGGACAGTCACGCACAGCTTGAGCTCTGTGTGCATCTTGTGTTCAACCCCTTCCCCGACTCTGTGACCTTGAGCAGGTGACCTTCCAACTGTATTTCCTCTTAATGGAAACAGTACACGTATATTCATTTCTAAAAAGTGTGGAATTAAAGGATCCATTTGAGAAGCTGAGAACAGGGCTGAACACATAGCTCAGTGACTTGCATAGCATGTGTGAAGACTTGAGATCAGCCCCTAGCACTGCAAAAGAGAAATAAGGCTTTGGCAGGATGTCTGGCACTTTAAAAGCATACAAAATATCTCAGTTGTTAATTAAGTAGATTGATACACATTTT
>NW_008464256.1:0-827 GCF_000622305.1 Nannospalax galili
CCCTGGAACTGGAGTTACTGATAGTTGTTAGCTGCCATGTGGGTGCTGGGAGCTAAACTCGGGTCCTCTACAGAGTAGTTAGTGCTCTTAACTGCTAAGCCATCTCTCCAGCCCCTAAATTCTTACTTTTGCAGTTAAAACTATGGTATTTGAAAAGGCAGGAGAGATTCACACACTTACTGAAATGTGCCACTTCACCAGTCACAGCTGGCCTTGTTTACGGGGTGCCCTGCTGCCACTTTCCTGGAGGAGGCGGTGTGCAGGGCCCCACCTCCTCTCCTCTCCCCAGTGCAGATGGGGAGTTTGCAGTGACCCACATGACCAAGGCCCACCTCTTCTTCACGGGTACCGTGCACTGGGTGCCCCCGGCCATCTACAAAAGTTCCTGCAGCATCGACGTCACCTTCTTCCCCTTCGACCAGCAGAACTGTAAGATGAAGTTCGGCTCCTGGACTTACGACAAGGCCAAGATCGACCTGGAGCAGATGGAACAGATGGTAGACCTGAAGGACTACTGGGAGAGTGGAGAGTGGGCCATCGTCAACGCCACGGGCACCTACAACAGCAAGAAATACGACTGCTGTGCAGAGATCTACCCCGACGTCACCTACTACTTCGTCATCCGCCGGCTGCCTCTCTTCTACACCATCAACCTCATCATCCCGTGCGTGCTCATCTCCTGCCTCACCGTGCTGGTCTTCTACCTGCCCTCTGAGTGCGGTGAGAAGATCACGCTGTGCATCTCCGTGTTGCTGTCCCTCACCGTCTTCCTCCTGCTCATCACTGAGATCATCCCGTCCACCTCGCTGGTCATCCCACTCATCGGC
>NW_008464257.1:0-828 GCF_000622305.1 Nannospalax galili
ACTCTCTGAAGGCTGTAGGAAGCGTTTATGGCAGATTCAGGCCTAGCTTTTAACATTTCTGTTTTGTCATTTTCTTATATAAGCCAGGTACATGTGTGTTTGTTGAACTTACATGCATTCATCTCCTATGTGGGAGTTAATTGGATGGAAGGGAGACAGGAAGCAGGAGTAGAGACTATCCCGGAAAATTTTGTATTTCGATATAATAAAACCAAGTGGAAATTCAACTGACAATTGTATTTCTCATTCTTATTGCCTCAAGAATTGAATAAAAATAGAGAAGGCTTTTACAGGGGCTAAAATGGGTAACTTGAATGAATTAGGATAAAAGGAGAATACCAGGTCTACTCCCAAACAGAAGCTGCAAGAGATGAATCGTCCTGTGCTGCTATGTATAGAATTTTCCCCATTTGTTCAAACCTCATTCACGTGCTTGTCACCATAGTGAGGACTTCAAGTGCATCATTTAACCTCATGGGATTCGAATTATATTCTACTCTGAGAAAGAAAACAGAGGCTCGAATGACTTAAATAATTTTCTTGATCTTACAAAGCTATCAAGTGACAGATTCATTCTTGGAATGTGTTCTAATGGGTCTGGAATCCACAAAATTCATCTTTAAGGAAAAGGCTGTTAGTGGGACACCTGAAACAGACATATACCTAAGCATTTCTGGGGTTCAGGAGAGGGCCTTTTTCCCTCACAAATGGGCGAGAACAGAACACCTTTGGAGGGGTCACCTGGCAGGTGACTGTGGTGAACGGATGTACTGGTCCCCATCCAAGAGATCATGGGACAAATGCACCAAATGTGATCTGAGTTGAGAA
>NW_008464258.1:0-828 GCF_000622305.1 Nannospalax galili
CATGGAATGAAGGACTCATGCTTTTATTTTCCCATCGTAAGTGCTGGGCTTGTAGCAAGTCACATTGGCCTACCTCGGCATATGACAATCATAAACTCATGGTACACCTCTTCCTGGCGTACTTCAGGCTTTGGCTTCCATAGTTCCTATTATCACCTGACCTCGAAACCTTCACTGTCTAAGGAACTAGTTTTGTTAAAAAATATGAGTGAGAAGGCATGTTGCTTTGGGGCAGAAGTGCGTCACTACTGGAACACAACTCTTACCTTTGTTCTGATCCCAGGACTGTCTTCACTGCTGATGGCCTGATGGAGTCACTGTCAGTTACCACATGGGGAATGGCTGTCCTGGTGTGTCAGGCCATAGCAAATTCATGTGTGTACATGATTACCACCATCTTAAGGTCTGAAGATTTGGGGCTTTCTCATTCCTGGTAACTCAGCATATCCTGATTGATGACAGTGGTCATAAAACACACTAATCTATTTGTCTCAAAAGCAATGTTTTGAGTAGAAGACATAGTCTCGGTGCTCAAGTTTTTTGGTTAAAAGATCAAATTCCATAAGTTTAAGATCACTTACGTCCTTTCCTTCTTCGGGCAGTTCTCTGACTGGTAGAAATATGAAGGAATATAAACTCATGATTAGATTTTCTCATCTCTAAGTGGAAGGTCAAACCTCATAACCTCATTACCAAAAGAAAAATACAAATAATGAATGTCTCGGAGGGTTCTAAGTAGATGAAAGCTATTTTTCAATTGCAATCTGTTTTTCTTACATCACGGCAGTCAAAGAAATCTTCCATTGCATCGTTGGGATTTTAGAATCG
>NW_008464259.1:0-828 GCF_000622305.1 Nannospalax galili
TGAGCCAGCACCTGCCACTGACCTGGAGCCTCTGGAACCACATTGCTGTGAAGGAAACCAAGCAACTGCCTTTGGAAAATGGAGTTTGGGTCAAAATGCCTGCGGCAGATCACCAGGGACACTTAACAAAAGTTCTTGATGTTTGCCTCGCCCTGACTGATTACAAGCTTTTCCTTCTTTCTTAATCTTTTGGAAAATCTCAGGAAGTTCTTGACTCACGAAATATTTCGAACTGCTGTGGTGTGAAGATATATTGTTATAGGATCAGCTGCCAAGCCAGGCGAAAGAGAGCGTGTTTTATTCACACCGGTGGACTGCAGCCCAGGTCACTCCATAATGGTGCCAACTACCAGCTCAAGTTTTGAGGGAAATTTGTAGTCGGTTCATATGTGAAGGATGCAAGCAAAAGGCAAATAGCACATACATAATAATTAAGCAAGTGGTTGCATGTAACATAGGGTAGGAAAGGTTACAGGAATGTGGCAATTTGGAAAACAAAAAATTCAGTTCAGGGTAACCATAGGGGTGGAAAAGATTCCTGTTTACCTCCTTATTCTTATTTTTTTAGCCTATTTTGGGGCCTTTCACAGTCCAAAGTTCTTAGCAACCGAAGTTCTTAGCAACCATGCTTAGGGTTTCGTTACCATCACATTGCAAGAGCTTTCAGCAGCCCTCTGATGCTCCTTGACTTCCATCACAATGTGCCAACATAGTTATTTTTAAATCTAACTTTTTGTGTCTCTTTTTTCATCTAAATATTCTGAATTTAATAGTTATAAGATTTTCCCCTCTCCGTTCCTCTATTTCAATTTCCTTTCCTTTTTTTTT
>NW_008464260.1:0-828 GCF_000622305.1 Nannospalax galili
AAAAAAAATCACTATAAGGAGTTTCTAGGCATAAGTAACATGTTAGAATGATTATCTGTAAATTAGGTCAGAGATATTGAAACTAGTTTACAAAACAAAAGGAAGTAAAGTTTTTCATCACAAGTCACTTACCAAATGACATTTAGCTGTCCTAATTGCCCTTCAAACCAAAATGGAATTGACTGTTGAAAAATTCAGTATCTGTTGTCTTTCAATTTTTCATACTGAACCTATCATATTATGACTGTGAATTATTATTATTGTCAAATTTGAAGCAGTGAGATACTTTTTTAAGTTGAAAAGACAAACAGATTAAAATTTAAAATTGCCTTTTGTTTTGGTCAGAACTACAGGGAAATTTAATTTATACTTTTCAAGGAAGGAAGAGCAAGACAGCCAGTCATATTATGAAACGTATATTTTTTTCTTGAGAGGCATAGGAAAAGAGAGGTGAAGGATGCACTGAGGCTGACAGTCAAATAGCAGTGAAAAAAGGAGGGAGCATGTAAGGCCAGTGAAACCAGAGAAAAATCCAGAAAAGTAAAGGCCTTGCATGACATGCCCAGCTGTAGCCTGAGCAGAGCAGGGTGAAGAAGAGGTCTAGGGAGAGCAAGAGGCATGGGGAAGGCTTCAGGTGACCTAGCATCACCCTAGCCCCACAGAAACATGAACCCCAGCAAGAGAACTGTTATGTTTAAGGTAGTCCAGGGAACTTAAAAACAAAAGAAGAGGAATTGGATATCAGTAGCATTTTCAGGATGCTGTAATGAGATCTGTGTGCTAGTGGATCAATGCCCTGTCACCTGAAACATGTGGAGCCAGAGAAAG
>NW_008464261.1:0-828 GCF_000622305.1 Nannospalax galili
TCGGTTTTTATTTTATGGTTTTGTTCCCTTTAGGGAACTTCTTCTTTAAAACTTATCATTATCAAAACTTGTAGTTTTAAAATAATCTCTTCTTTACATTTATGAACAATATTTTATTGAAGAGTTTTTGATTGTCATTTTTAAATTATACTTGTCAATGAGGCTCAGTATGCTATTTCAATACATGTACACATCACACAATAATAAAGAACATATATAATTTTTGTTATACAGATTTGAAGAATATCTTTCAAGTTTATATAATACCTAAAAAATCGTTCCTTATAAATTAACTCACAAGTAAAACACACAGTTGTGAGTTTATATATTAAGCACCATCTATTGCATAAGGAAGCTTCCCTGGTGAGAGTTAAGAGATGCATTAGTCTATGGGTAAAACAATAAGTCATTAGGAGTCAGTTTAGTGCTACAACTATTTCATAGAAAACTAGTAATAGGCTCTCTCCTAGCCCTGTGACCTATCTAGCCTCATGTTCCTAGGCCTGTTATTAATATCAGGTATAGGCTCCATTCTATGAAGCTGACCAAATTTTAATCCAATTATAAAGTGATTGGTTACTGCTATAATATTTGTGCTATTATTGTAACTGTTGGGCATAATTTGCAAGGGCAGTTGTTCCTATAGTTCATAGGATTCACATTGGGTAAGGTTGATGATTATTTTTCTTCACAATAGTATGCATATCACCTTCCACCATTATGAAGACTAGCCTGCAGTGATGAAGCTTTGAAGTTAGTACCAGCTTGATTTCTGCTTTTTTGTTCTATAGCTCATATATTTAGTGTCTTTAGCAAAAGGGTCTTACC
>NW_008464262.1:0-828 GCF_000622305.1 Nannospalax galili
AATAAAGTATTTTCTATTAAAAAAGCTCTGTTGAAAGGCTCACTATGTGATCAAGGAGTCTTCTCAATTTGAAATGAATATTCCAGCAAAAAATACAGCACATGAATGGGAGTGTTGCAGGTCCTGAGGTGGTGACAGTCTCTCAGTGAGCTGAAATGAGAAAGCAAAAGTAATGAACATGTACTTGGTTGGATTCAAAATAATAATGCGCACCATGATCTTTCCAAGTGTCAGAATGTGCACTGGACGTGAGATGTCTCTACTAAACTGGGTTCTTTCTAATCCGCATTATGCACTTTATCCTTCTTTCTGTATAATCCAATAAGCATTGCAAAGATAAGTGCCAAATAGACAGGCCTAGTCAGAAATAAAGGAGGATAAAAGAACGAAGAGATGAGGGTGAACCTCTGAGCTATCAAACAAAGCAAGGCTGTGCCCTAAGTGACTGATTTATGTCCTTTAGTTTTTATAACAACATTGGATTATTTATTAACAATGAAATATAAGTGATGGAACGTAACTTCCTAAGTTAAAAAGTCATCTCCAGAGCATTCAAATTCATGGCCACAAGTAGCTGATATTTACCATAAACCAGTTATTACATTTCCATTATCACCATCATCATCACTATCATCATCAGCACCATCTCCATCATCACCACCACCATCCTCACCTTCATCATTACCATCACCACTATCACCAACATCACTATTTCCACAAGGGGTACCACCACCACCACCAGGATCATTATCATCACCAGTACCACCAGTACCAACACAACTATCATCACCATCTTCTCCATCCTTGCCTTCATCACCATCATCATCA
>NW_008464263.1:0-827 GCF_000622305.1 Nannospalax galili
CACACACACACACACACACACACGCACACCCCCCACGCACGCACACACACGTAATACACGCATGCACGCACACACATGCACACACATGTAACACACGCACACGCACACACGTAAAACACACGTATGCACACACGTAATACACACATACACACGTAATACACATGCACACACGTAATACACATGCCAGCCACATGCACGCACCCGTGCACATGCACACACATGTAATACACACGCACGCACACACGTAATACACACACACACCACACACATGCACACACATGCACACACACGTAATACATGCACACACACGTAATGCACACCACACGCACACATACATAATGCACACACGAAATACACGTAATACACATGCACACACACCACACACACATGTAATACACACACACCACACACATGTAATACACACGCAAACACACACCACACACACACACGTAATACCCACACATGCATGCACACCACACACTCGCACACACACACGTAATACACGCACACGCACGTAATACATGCGCCCACACCCCACACAAACACGTAATGCACACACATGCACACACACCACACACACGTGCACACGCACACACATGTAATACACACATGTAATACACACCACACACGTAATACGTAATGCACACACATGCACACACGCACACGTAATACACCACACACATGTAATACATACCGCACACACACCACACACGCACGTAATACACACATACTGACAGAAGTCAGATATAGTTTTTCCACATATTTTCCTCACACTGTGGTTTTTTTATTCACTTAACTTTTTTTTTTTTTTTTTTTTTTTTAAGGAG
>NW_008464264.1:0-826 GCF_000622305.1 Nannospalax galili
GCTCCCTTTGGATAAATATCTATGAAGAGGCTTTAATTAAAATGTCAACAGGGGAAGCAGCCTTGCGTGGTGCCATCTTCCCACTCAGCAGTGAGCTGACCCATGCAGTGAGCTGGACCCATGCAGCATGGGGGAGGGGGTTGCTGGGGGAGAACCAGACCCACACCGGGGTAGGAGCCCTGCTCCTGCCCTCCACACAGCTGAGCAGGACCCAGTGGGATGTAAGCCAGCCTGGTGTGGGTCCTGTGCCATAGCTTGCTCAGACACGGTAAACTCGGACACTGACAAAGGGCAGGGTGTGAACGAGAGAGACTGCACAGGGACCCACTGCACAGGGGCATAGGGAGCAGCTAGCAGCTCACTTGGGTCCAGGTTGGGGGTCAGAAGGGAGGAAAGACTGGTAGATTCCTACTGAGAAGGGCAGCAAGCATCCGAGGGGAGGGGGAAGTGAAGGCAGGTTTAGGCCTTTCTGAAACTTATGTTTTTAGCTGAGTGCAGTAGCACACGCCTTCAGTGCCAGCACTCAGGAGGCAGAGGCAGGCAGTTTCCATGAGATCAAGGCCAGCCTGGTCTACATAGTGAGCCCCAGACCAGCTGGGGCTATAGGGAGACCGCATCTCAAAGAACATAAACTAAACCCCACAGAAATAAGTTTGTATATGAAAGTTTCCCAAATCCATGTTAGATTAGAATTTACAGTTTTTAACACTTGGAGGGCACCAATTTCCATCTTTCTGCAGTGTAGCACTGCCCTCAGGTGGCCACTGTGTGCTTTACTTTGTGGATGAGCTGTAGAAGATGGAGTTTGTCACTAGAGACTCAGGGA
>NW_008464265.1:0-828 GCF_000622305.1 Nannospalax galili
CCAGCCAGGCAGGACTGCCTGTGCCTGTCCTCTGGAGTTGGGGCTATCTGGTGGGACTTGGCCCTTAGCCTGGGAGTTAACAGGTTAACTGATAGGGTTGAATTAAATTAAACCACAGTTAGCTCTCGTCCACTGCGGAAGTATGTATGTGTCTCACACATCTGCTCTCAGAAGCGGTCTTTGTGGAGTGTATGAGTAAAAAGCAGCTTGCTTTACTCCTTACACATACAGACATCACACACCATGCACACACATATGTACCACACACACCACACACGTACATATACATAGACACACACATATATACAGACACATGTACACACCAAACATATTACACACACATATAAACTATACACATCACACACACTACACAGCTATACAGACATATACACACACCACCACACACTATACACACACATACCATACACACATACACAGACACCACACACACCCAACACACATATATACATGGATAGAAACACACACTTATACACTACGCAGACCACACACAAACCATACGCACACATATACACCATACCACACACATACATACCACACTACACATATACATAGACACATACACTACACACATACATACACACCCATACACATATACATATACAAACATACAAACACACTCAAACACACCCACCAATGAATATGTCCTTAAACGATTCTTCAATTTATTTTTTATTTTATATGCATGAGTGTTTTGCCTGCATACATGTAGGTGCACCATATGTATGCAGTGCCCATGAAGGCCAGAACAGGGCATCAGATCCCCTGGAACTGGAGTTACAGGTGACTGTTAGCTGCCATGTGGGTGCT
>NW_008464266.1:0-828 GCF_000622305.1 Nannospalax galili
CAGAAATAGGAGTTTAAGGAAAAATAAAGCATACAGGTTAAAATGATGTTGAGATTATTTCTTATAGATGAAAATAATATGGAAAACATTATAAATTGAGCCAAACAAACTTGGTCAATTTGTAATAATATTTGTATTAGGTTCAATATAAGTAAAAATAGGAAGCACATATTAGGAAAACACAGCTAAAAGTTTTCATGTCTCTGACAATAGAAAATATATCCAATTATGCAGCACATGCATTTACTTGTGGATTATACTTTGCTCTTTTCAATAACACCACTGAGAATCACACTTGATAACAAGACTAACAATGTGACAGTTTAAGGTTCTTGAATTCTTAATTACTACATTTTATTTATTATTTCTTTTGAGCAACATTTTTCCATTTTAGTCTTTTAATTTATTGCTCATAATTTTCTTTTAATATATGCATATGTTGATACCTTATATTACATATATGAAGCCAAATTACACCCAGGTGTTTACAATCTCAAACTTTACTCCCAAGCATTCCAAATTCCAATGCATTCTCCAAAACAATATATTTTCCACTTTTATTCTTTTTACAATAATGTTTTCAACAACTTAAAACAAATATGTAAAAGGCATTGAAAGTAGCAGAACAGACATAATAAAACAGTGCTATTATAAGATGATGGAATCAAAGAAATCTGTTTTAACCAGAGCAAAATAATATCACAGAGCAAAATAATGTCACAGAGTGAGAGTTGTGCATAGATAGGAATTGCTCTGATTCTACTCTCACTCAGTGCTGAGTGGCTTCCCAAAGGCCTGCTGAAGACCTCACATTTAAAGGATAAGGAA
>NW_008464267.1:0-828 GCF_000622305.1 Nannospalax galili
ACCATGTTGGTCCCAGGGATAGAACTCAGATCCTCAGGCTAGGTGCCTTTACCTGCTGAGTCGTCTGGGACCCATCTGTTAATTTATTATGAGACTATTTTATCAATGGCAGTGGTATAGCTTCTTGATGGAATGGTATTTCCTTTGGAATCCCATCCAGAGGCTGATTTTTGGTTGGTTGTTTTTTGAGAAAGGGTCTTACTGTGTGCCTTAGGCTGGCTTAGAACTCACCATGTAGCCCAAGCTGGCCTTGAACTCACAGAAATCTTCCTGCTTCAGTTTCCCAAATGCTGGCACTGCAGGTGTGAGCCACCATGCCTGGCTGATACCTTTGGGCCCGTTTTCTGTGTGGTGATGTGATTAATTTGCAGCATTAGATGGTGCCGGCCAGATCCATGCACTCTAAAGTTCTCTGTTCATCAGCTTTTTAGCTAATAATTGGGGAACTCGGGGCCTGAGGAGATGCTCAGTTGTGGAGTGCATGAAGCCTGAGTTCAGTCCATAGCATCCACATAAAAAGTCATGCGTGACAGTCTGCTCCTATGATCTGTGCTGAGGAGGAAGAGGCAGAAGGATGCCGAGGGCTCGCTGGCCAGCCAGTCTAGTCTAATTGGTGATTTCTAAGTTCAGTGAGAGAGCCTGTCTCAAAAACAAAGATGGAGAACAACTGAAGTACACACCCAATATCAAGCTCTATACACATATGCACCTGTAAACACACCAAACATGTGCACACACATGCACTCATATGCACCTACAAATGTGGATTTAGATCAGCATCCTGAATGTGCCCTGGGGACTTCCTGGAGATGAGTCTGGGCATACAGA
>NW_008464268.1:0-828 GCF_000622305.1 Nannospalax galili
TTTGAAATGAAATATATTCCCTCCTGTGGCTTCCATCATAGGCTCTGGTGAAAGCCTGCATCATGCATTTAGACTGTGTGCCTCACACTATGGACTAAATAAACTTCTTATTTTATAAATTTGTCTGCCTCAGACATATCACTACAGTGCTAGGAACAGACTCCTACATCCAGTATTTTGTCACAGCAGTATGAAACAGATTGAGACAGAGGGCTTAGGACAACCTGTTCCCTGGGGGCTGGGGGAGAGGTCTTGTCTAACAATGGCTGTATACCCATGAGTGGAAAGGAGAACACAAAAAGCAGTTAATTAAAACAAAACCAAAAACTCAATTAGGCATCATGGCTCATACCTGTGATCCCAGCACTTGGGAGGTGAAGTCAGGAGGATCAGGAGTTCAAAGCCAGCCTGGGCTATGTGAGACCCTGTCTCAAAAAATAAAATTAGGGGGCTGGAGAGATAGCTTATCGATTAAGTGCACTCACTGCTCCTCCAGAGGACCTGGTTCAGTTCCCAGCACCCACATGGTGGCTAATAACCATCTTTAACTGCAGTTCCAGATGATCAGACATCCGTGGACATTGCAGGCATGAATGCACTTACATACATGCAGGCAAAACATTCATACACATAAATTGAAAAAAATTAAGATGAAGCTCAGAAATCCAAAAATCTGGGGTGTCAGGGATAGGAAGGGAGGTTGGTAGGTGGGTGAATAGTATTGTGAAAAAGAGAATTTATAGTAGGCGTGGAGTTCACTTTTGTTCTGAGTCTGATTTGTATTCTAATCTTATGGGATCTCTAAAAATTGTCATGCTATTTCTTTGT
>NW_008464269.1:0-827 GCF_000622305.1 Nannospalax galili
CCAGGCTGGCACTGAACTCACAGAGATCTGCCTGCCTCTGCCTCCCAAGTGTGCCACCACCCCACCACCGGCAACTTTTTAAAAAATTAGGCCAATTTACATTGCTGAGCTGTAGGTCCAATCCAGAATCCTTGTGCATGCCAGGCCTCTACATTGGGCCTTTGGAAGAATGAAGTTTAAAAATGCCATACACACTGAGAATGTACAGGTGGACATAAACAAAGTAAGCAAAGGGTAAAGCTTGGGTTGGTTTGAATTGAGGGTGGGGGGTGATGGAGTTTTCTGTACTGACCATCAGGTGGCACTATTGGCCCAAGGCAGCTGTGTGTCCAGCCACAGCAGGAAAGGGAAGAGTGAGTTGTAAAGGTGTCTGCCTGTGAGCCATTCACAAGACTGGACTTCAGAAAATGGCTCCAGGATGTGCTGTATTGAAGAGTAATTTGACAAGAAAGATACACCGGAAGGAAAACCCACAGCATGGCTGCCAAATCCCAGCTATCACTTAGAACACTGCAGACCTAGTAAATCAGAATTTCTAGCAACAGAGTCTTAGAATCCATATTTAGGGAATTTGTCAGTGGTTCTGATAATACAGTTACCTTGGGAAAAAACAGAATACAAGTGTACTCCCAAAGAGACTCCGTGGATATATTTTCTAATTACAAATTTTATTTTTATTTTATGTGTATGACTGTTTTGTCTGCATATATGTAAGTGCACCATATACATGCAATGGCCAAAGAGGCTGGAAGAGGGTGTTGGATTACCTGGAACTGGTGTTATGGATGATTGTTAGCTGCCATGTGGACGCTGGGAACCAAACCGGG
>NW_008464270.1:0-828 GCF_000622305.1 Nannospalax galili
TACTCTAAATTCATCCGCTATCTACATGAAAGCATCTAACACTCTCCAAAAAGTTAAATGCCAAACCAAGAACAAAGAGAAAGGGAACAGAATTGATGGATATCAGGGGTGCATGGTCAAAGGGGGACCTTTCCAAAGTACGCACTGCAGTGGGACAGGCCATTAGACAGCACTTACTGTCAGGGCTGGCATCCGTCTGATTGGCCAGTGCATAGGCTCACTGTGGTCGGGTGTTTTGAATTGCATCATTGATTATCAGCCTTATCTTTACTCTTCAAAGCTTTTTAGCAAATAAATTCACACATTTCTTCTGAAATTGGAAAGTTGTACATAAGAAAAATTATATGTGCAAAGCATATGTGTTTTAGCCATAAAAAGAGCTCAGAGAATATGGCTTTGTAGTCCAGAGACATACACTAATCCATTTCCAAATTCATAATTTAAAAGAGAATGAAGTCTTCCTGCCCTTTCCCGATGAACTCAAACTGCATCTGGGATTCTAGGTCCAGCCTAGGAAAGACCTCCCAGTGTGCTGAGGTGGGCTCACTCCCTCTTGTTCAAGTTCCTCCAAGCTTGGGCACTGAAAAACACAGACCTAAGTCCCTCTAGGGTCCTTCTCAACTAAGAGGCTGCATAAACCAGCACTGTTGATCAGAAGTCATCTCTGGCAATGCAAAAGGGCCAGATGTGAACAGTTTAGGACTGTGCGACCAATACGGAAATCACTCAACCTGGCCATCGCTATACAAAAATAGCAATATGAAAGACTGCAGGTATGATTCTGATCCAATGAAACATTCTTCACCAGGGCTGCCTTGGGCAGGCCTG
>NW_008464271.1:0-828 GCF_000622305.1 Nannospalax galili
AAAAAAGGATTTATTACACCTAAAAGAGGAATGAAGTAGAAAGAGTACTGTGGCTCACCTCTCCAGCGTCGAGATCTACTCAGGTTTGAAGTGCTACAGCTGTGGGAAAGCCTTCTTTAAAGGGTTTTTCTTTCTGCCCAAGCCCTGCAATTGGCGCTCGGGGAACCAATGCAATCACCGAAAAGTTCTGTCTGGGAAGGGGATAGGCGGAGATTGTCTCCTATCAGAGCTTCATGCGCTACCTACTTCAGGGGTTTTCAATCTTCATTGCACTTTAAACTTACCCAAGAGGGGCAGTTGTCATTTCGCAGTCCCTAAGTCATAACACTTTGAATTTCGGTTGGATGGCTGTCAAACATGGGTGTTTTTTAAAAGAGCCATAAAAGTAAAAGAGGGATTATTTGGAGGGGAGAAAGAGAACTAAAAAGAGGAAGGGAAGGGCTGGAGAGATGGTTCAGCAGTTAAGAACACTGGCTGTTTGTCCAGAGGGCCCGAGTTCAGTTCCCAAGCACCCACATGGCAGCTAATAGCCTTCAGTAACTCTAGTTCCAGGAGATCCCACACTGTCTTCTGGCCTCCAAAGACATTTCATGCATGTGGTGCATTTAAATCCATGCAGGCAAAACATTCATACACATAAAATATAAATAAACAAGGAAGGGAGAGACATGGGAGATGGTAAATGAGGGGAAAAGCATGACAACTATGTGTTTTCCCTCATGTGGGAGTCTAGATTTATCTATAAATACTTTTATTAACTTTTTTGAGAATTTCATACATTGTATTCTGATCCTACTCATTCCTTCCCCAACCCCTCCCATTTATTTC
>NW_008464272.1:0-828 GCF_000622305.1 Nannospalax galili
AGGCTTCAGGTCCCAGGAAGATCAGGAGGAGTACTAAGACCAAACTGGGGGTGGGGGACAGTGTTGAAAAGGTTTAACTAGCTAACCAGAGTAAATGTGAGCCCTGGAGCAGGAGAATGTGCCTGGTCTGGGTGCAGGGGGGTCAAGATACAGTGGGCAGGGTCTGGCTGAGGAGGCTAGTCTGGAGGTCCCATGCTGGACAATTAGGAAGGAGCCTAGGTCCAAGGTGGGGGTGGAGGAAGCATGGGGAGGACCTAACTAGTTAAGCAGAGTAGAGTTCTGGAGTAGAAGAAAAGTAAGTATTTCTGTAAAGAATATCAACCTACAAAATTGTGTAAATTGTTATAACACAATATGTATGTATATTATGTGAATATATTGTATCTCACATTCAGATCCATTACAAATCTATATGTACATTGAGTTGATACAAGCATAATTTGTAGCAATGGGATCACAGTGAAACTACTTCTTTAAAACTAATAGAGTAGAGAAGTTTTCTTTTCCTGAAAATCAAGTTAGAAATAAACTAAGGTGGCTGGAGAGATGATGGCTCAATGGTTAAGAGCACTGGTTGCTATTGCAGACGACCTGAGTTTGGTCCCCAGCACAGACATGAGGCTAACAACTGTCTGTAATTCAAGTTCTAGGGACTCCTAGGACCTCTTCTGGTCTTTCCTGGCATTGCACACAAGTGGTGCACCTTACATGCAGGCAAAAGACTCATATATATAAAATCAAAAAAATGAATTAAGGGGCTGGAGAGATGGCTTAGCTGTTAAGAGCACTGGCTGCTGTTGCAGAGGACCCAGGTTTGATTCCCAGCAC
>NW_008464273.1:0-828 GCF_000622305.1 Nannospalax galili
GGCATGGTTTTTTTTTTTTTTTTTTCCGGTTTTTCTTCGTTGGAACTTCTTAGCAGAACATTACCTCTGGAGAAGGTAGTTTATCTGGAAAATCATCAAGCATATCTGAAAGCAGAAGTTCTCCAAAGGTGCTCTCCAAAATGTCAGCCATCACCTCTTGCTGGGTTGGGGAGCAGTGATTTTCCAAGGATAGCACCACCGGATACTCAGATGACTAAACAGGAAGCATCGCTATGGTTACTCATCAGAACATTTAGACCATCTTAATACAATTCATCTAAGCATTTTATTTTACCATTCATTTCTAATGTTCAGGACTCTTGCAAAATAAGTATGTTTTAAACTGGAAAACACATTTGCATTTAACAAAGCAAGGGCTTTTAAAATCTGTGCAAGAAGAAATATAAAGAAAACCTGAAATATCCATCAGTGAGTATTTGTTTAAATAAATTGAATCATGTCCATAATGAGAAATGATGTGGACTCATTAAGAAGAAAGCAAAAGTCAGGCCTGGAGGCTTAGACTTGCAATCCCATCCCTCAAGAGACTGTGGGGGGAAGATCGCAAGTTCAAGGCGAGGCTGGACTAAAAAATGAGTGCAAGGCCATCCTGATCAACTAAATGAGACCCTGTCTTAAAATAAAAATAAACAAAGAGTGCTAGAGAGGCATTGTTCGTTAGTGAAGCATATACATGCCCAAGACCTGGCATTCAGTCCGCAGTGCCTGACCTCCCGCCAAAAGAAGATAATGCTATATAGATCAGCATAGAACATTCTATAATAAGCAACTTGCTTATTATACCCTAAGACTTTGGGTATTGAAAGT
>NW_008464274.1:0-828 GCF_000622305.1 Nannospalax galili
CAACCAAACTATATACCACCTGCAAGGAATGGATTTGAAGTACAAAGTTACAGTCAACAAGAATCATTCACATGCTCACAGTAATTGAAGTGCCACAGATCACCCAAATATGGTAGACTTCTCCTGGAGAAAGCCATCTTGTTTCTCAAAGAGCTCATGCCTTACTTGGGAGTAGAAATCTGGACCCACTGGGCTCGGGTATTTTTGTGGGAAATGCTTGTCTTTCAAACAAATTTGGGAGAGGAAAATAATCCTTTACGTTACTTACACATTGACCACTTATGACATTGTGAATTGTGTTTTTTGTAGATTCAAGTTTCCATCTGGCAACATTTCTTACAAAACTGAAAACTACTTGAGCCCAGTGGGTCCAGATTTCCACTGGTTTGTAGAAATCTAATGAGATAGGGTCTCAATATATATCTCTGGCTGATCCTGAACTCCTAGTCCTCCTGCTTCAGCCTCCCAAGATCCAGGCTTAGAACCATCTGCTGCCATGATCAACCTAAAAATTGGTTTTTAAAGTATTTTTTAACTATCTATAAAATTTTTGGTTGATAGTTTTTCTGGGTCCCTCTCAAGATCTCATTACATTTTTTTTTTAAAACCTCCCTTGCTTCTGACAAAAAGTTGGCCATTGTTCACATTTGTTCCTTTGAATGTATTTTTATCTCTATCATATACCAAGATTTCTGCATCAGTCCTGGTTTCTACAGTTTGACTCTGGTGTGTCTGAGGTGGTTCTTTGTGTTTATGTTATGTAGATTTGTTGAGTGTCTTTCTACTGTCCTTCCCCTTTCTCCCTTCCCTTCCTTGGAAGAGCCTCCC
>NW_008464275.1:0-828 GCF_000622305.1 Nannospalax galili
ATATATTCCCTCCAGTCCAATTCCCTCTAGGACTATCACCATCATGAGCTAACAGTAGGTTGGATTACCTGCCCAAGACCAACACAAGATCAATCCAGCCAAAATTCCAGCATTAAGGGGGTAAACCTGCAGGCTCCATCCCATCCTGATGTGCCGTGAAAAGTGGATAGTTGTTGGGGATAGGAAATTATTGTTTGTTGAGGTGGTGGTTGCTGGCAGGTGCTCCAGCCTCCAATACCTGGTTCTTCACATGTGGCAGCAGCCACTGGACTTATGAAAGTCAGAGGAGTCTTGGTAGTGGGGAAATGAGTGGAATGGAAAAGGAGATGAGGGACAGATGTGATCTTATGTCACTGAATGCATACACAAAGTTATCAACAAAAATAGTATACGTAGACTAGAGTTCAGAAAATATTAGATAGCATGTTTCACTTTTTCCACGAAAGGATTTTATGTTTCTTTATTCTTTAAGAATTGCATATATGTATACAATGACATATCATAATGTAAGTTTTATTACAAATCACCATTTTGGTATTCAAAGAATAAACAATATGCTTTTCCTCTAAATTTACATGATTTTGATGTCATATTTGATGCCAAAGTTTTGAAAATAAATTCTTATGAAAATTAGTTAATAAAATTTTATACATCTTTATTAAAATGAACCTCATCTCCATACATAACATCAGTGAAAACCCAGCCGCATCAGTAATCTAGTGTTTGGTTTGAATACAAATGTATTGAAACCATATTATGTGATCTGTTAAGATTCCAAGAATGAGGTAATGAGGTGACCGTTCCCACACTGAATTACAGGTGTGTGTG
>NW_008464276.1:0-828 GCF_000622305.1 Nannospalax galili
TATTATTTTTATTTACTAACAATTTTCTATGTGTGTACTTGTCAGTGTATATGTATGCATGTGTGTGTGCATGCAGGTGCACAGACACACGTGTATATGTATATGTAGGTCAAAGGTTCCCTTATGGTGTCTTCCCTCTATCGCGCCTCACCATTATTATTTTTAGTCAAAGTCTCTCACTGAATCTGAAGCTCACTGACTTGGCTAGGCTGGGTGGCCAATGAGCTTCAGCGATCTACCCATCTCCTCACCTCCAGGGCTGGAATTATAAGGGTATGCTGCCATACTGGGCTTTTTATGTGGGTTCTGGGGATCTGATCTCAGGTCCTCATGCTTACACAGCAAGCACTTTACTGACTGAGTCATGTCCCCAGATTCATGTTTTTGGTATGAAAGTTGCTATGTAGACCAGGCTGTTTTCAATTTATGGTGATTCTTCTGCCTCTGCCCTCTGGGTACAGAGATTACAGGTGTTAGACCACCATGCTGGGCTACAGATTGTCATTACTCGGGACTAGGTGCCACCTTCATTTTCCCTTTCCTTCCTGCTATGTGGCAGGCTCTGAAGCTGAGAACTGAAGCCTTGTCTGCCCTCCCCTCCCAGAACCTGAGTGATCAAGAATAAACAGGTGGCTCCAACACTGGGGAGGAACCTGCTGCCCTGAGCAGCTTCCAGCCTTACCCTCTCTAACTTGCTTGAGTTCTAAGAGGCTCCAGGGTGCTCTGGGCTGAATCATTTCCCCTTTTTGCTCAAACCCTCATGTTTCCGGAGAAACAAGCCTCACCCTGTGTGGGGAAGCTGTGGTGAACAGCCAGGAAAAAAAAAAA
>NW_008464277.1:0-828 GCF_000622305.1 Nannospalax galili
CTGCCCATTAACGTTAATTAACTAATAGAAGAGATACACACAAGGTGTTTTAAGTGTGATCTCCAAAGTTATGCAGCCAAGGAAGGAGCAGCCCAGAGCTCCCAAAGGCTGAAACTGAGGCAGTGCAAAGATGGACTGCGTTTTGACTTGGCATTCTCTGGCTCGGGCCACCAGACATCCAGGGCATGTTGCTTTCTCTTTCCTTCCCAGAGTGGAGTACTTATTAAGGTGACCATTTCATAGTCGAGAAAGTCCAGCCTCTGCCCTCTGCAGCCAGGAAAGGAAACAGCCTGTCTCGGCTTTTGGAACAAAACAGCACATTGAGCAAGCCAGAACACTGTGGGATTTCTTTCTTCAGAGGCTGAGCTGACAATGTTTTGAAAGGCTCCAGGTGCACTGCAAGCAAGCCCGCTTCCTGAAATAGGGTGGAAGCTGGACTAGGTGAGGCAGAATGTCCTCCATCGCCTGTGGCTCTCATTCAAGCCCTTGAAGCTAAGCTGGGAAGACTCCAGCCCTGCCTCCTGCGGCCATCGCACAGGCAGCACACTTGCTTAAGTTGTGATGCAAACTTCATGTTACTTGAGATAATAACGTCTAAAAATATGTAAAATATTATTGCCAAGGTAGAAATGGAGTAATACAAAAATTAAACTTATGCTTTTGGAAAAATATTTGTATTAGAATTCCACTTATGAATGAGAACATTTTATCCCAAAATTTCTCATTTCGTTTATTTAATTTATTATTTTTATTTTATATGTATGCATGTATTGTCTTCATGTAGGTAAGTGCACCCATGTTGTACAATGCCCATGGAGGTCAGAAGAG
>NW_008464278.1:0-828 GCF_000622305.1 Nannospalax galili
GGGGGGCTTTAAGGACAAGTTAAGGAGCAGGGAAGGGGGCACTGCTTGCCTCATGTAGTGATGTAGCCAGGTGGAACCCGGACTTGGAGCCTTTCCAGAGGAATTGATTGCTCTCTTCTCCCAGGGTCTACACCTCAGTGAGGCTGCAGATGTCAGTGTCTGGGTTCCTCTCTGTGCCATGTGCAGTTTCCCTCTTTACAGCTTTATGGTCTATGAAGGTACACGTGTTGGCTCTTGGTTGTCAACTTGACATACCTGGGAGAGGGAACCTCGGTTGGGGAACTGCCTCCCTCAGACGGATCTGTGGCGTTTTCTTGTTTGCTGGTAGATGTGGGAGGTTCCAGGCCGGCTTCTGTGGTACCATCCCTGGTAGGTGGGTCTGCACTGTGTGAGGAAGGTACCTGAGCAAGTCGGCAGGGCAAGCGAGTCCTCAGCATCTGGTCTCTGCCTCAGGTGTTTCCCTTGGCCTCTCTGGATGATAGACAGTTACCTGGAGGCGAAGTAAACCCTGTCTCCCCACATTGCTTTTGGTCATGGTATTTTATCACAGCAAAGCAAATTAGAACAGTGTACAGTCTGAAATGTTCTAATAAACTGATATGAGTGTTCTGAATACAATTTATGTCCTTAATGCTTGTTTTCCCAATTATTGTGATTTTAATGTCTGATTTGATATTTAGACGGTATCATATTGACCAGTTAGCCTTTATTTGTGCATCCATTTTTGTGTTTTTCTATCTACCCTGACACCTTCACAGGTAACTAAAAGTATGAATTTGCCTATTTGAGAACTGCTCTGTTCAAGGACAGTATCATTGACAGGTGACT
>NW_008464279.1:0-828 GCF_000622305.1 Nannospalax galili
TGTGTGTGTATGTGTGTGTGTAAATATATAAATGTACAAAAACCCGTGCTATGACATTTCTATTTTGGGACTCTGACAAAAGAACCACCTGACAAATGAGTGAGGCTGGACCGTCCAGAAAGCTAGGTCAATTTTTGGCTCCGTGCAGGCCACAGGCCACTAATGACATGAACTGAGCATGTGCATGTGGCTTCAGGAAGTGTGAAGCACTTCCTCTCATCCATCATTCAGTCCAGCTGCTGACCCCTAGGATCAATAAATATTCTGTTACTACTTTATTTATGGCCATCTATAAACAATATCTATCACTAAATCTTTGCTTTTAACTGCCCCTCATTATCAAGGGAACAATTTCAGATCTTGATTTAGGTCATGCCCCAAATTCAGAAAGAGCCCCATGTGAGAAAGCATTCATTCACAGGCTATCGTTTCACACCAAAATGGGGATGTGATGGAAATTGTGCCTACTATTAATATTTCCATAGAGTTCTAGTTCCAAAAGCCAGCTTAAGCTTCTTTTTAGACATTGGGGTCATGGAGAGAAAGCACTGAGATGTGCCTGGTTTCTGTGATGGCTTTCTCAATTATCAGCCTGATGAGATCTGAAATCGCCTGGGAGAGGGGCCTCTGTCCATGCCTGTGGGGGTTTATCTTGTTTGGGTTAATTAAGATGAGAAGATCCACCCACTGTGGATGGCACCTTTCTTTGGGCTGTGGTCCTGAACTGTAGAAAAGGACAAAGTGAGCTGAACTCATTCATTGCTCATTGCTCCCTCCCCTCCTCCTCCTCCCCCTCCCCTCCCCCTCCTTCTCCCCTCCTCCTCCTCC
>NW_008464280.1:0-828 GCF_000622305.1 Nannospalax galili
GAGCCAATGTGTCATCCCCATGCTCAATATGCCATCACAATGCTCCATGTCCCCTCACAATGCCGCATTGTTTCATCACAATGCTCAGGGCACCATAAAAATGCCCCAAAGTGTCATTACAATGCTCCAATATGCTATTACAATGTTTCACCTGCTTTCACATTGCTCCAGTGTGCCATCAGAATGCTCCAATGTGTCATCACCATGCTCAATGTGCCATCACAGTGCCCATTGTGCCCTCACAATACCTTACTGTGTCATCACAATGCTCAGTGTGCCATCTTGATTCTGAACGTCCCTTCACAGTGCTCCAATGTGTCACCACAATGCACAATGTGCCATCACAATGCTGAATGTCCCCTTACAGACCCACATGTGCAATCAGAATGCACCAATGTGCCATCACAATGTTCCAATGTGATTTCACAATGCTGCATTGCGCCATCACAACAATCGGTGTGCCAACACACTGCACAATATCATCTCACAGTGCTGCACTATGTCATCACAATGCTCAGTGTGCCACTACAATGCCCCAATTTCCAATCCCAATGCACCAATGTGTCACCCCAGTGCTCCATTTTGTCATGATAATGCTCAGTGTGCCATCACAATGCTCAGTGTGATATCACAAGGCCCCACTGTGTCATCACAATACCCCAATTTGACATCACAATGTTCCAAAGTGACATAATAATGCTCCAATGTGTCATCACAGTGCTCCAGTGTGATATCACCATGCTCAGTGTGCCATCACCATGATCCAATATATCATCCCACATTGTTCAGTGTGCCATCACCATGCTCTATTTGCACTCACAATGCCAC
>NW_008464281.1:0-828 GCF_000622305.1 Nannospalax galili
ATATGTAAACTTAAAAGGAGTGACCCTAATCAGGGGGAAAGATAATGCTTCTGCATAATACCATACATTATTAAGCCAAAAAGTCAGTGCAAAGTATAAGATACCCACTTCAAGTTGTTGGTGAGAAGGGTCCCAGAGACCTACAAACAATACAGAATATTCCATTGCTCTTGGTTACCCACCAGAAGTTGATAGTAAGACACTAATGCTGAAATCATCACATACATGGGTCATAGGACATCAAGCTAGTACTGACCTGGGAACTATATCCCTACTGGCTAGCTTGTGTAGTGTCCAAAAGCACTATATAGCCTGACAGAGAAGAAAAGCAATCAACAGTCACAGACGGGTGTCTGTGAGCCATTTGAGCTATAATAACAACCAACCTTATAAGATATGCCCATTAGCATATGGAGGTTATAAAGATAACCAATCACTTTCTGATGGCTTAAAGGTCTGCTTCGAAGGATGGAACTCATGGTTGGTAATATAAATTTGGCCAAGAACCCATGGCTGGAGAGGTCATAGGCCCTAAGAGAGAATCTACTATGATTATTTTGCTAAAGGTATGTCATATTAAAGCTCCTTCTAAATACTTAACACTTCTCTTTATACCCATAGACTAGTGAAACTCTCATCCCTCTTCAGATAAGCATCTTTTTGCAGTGAATGGTGGTTAATACACAGACTCAAAACTGGTCAAAATACAAAGAATAAGTTACTGTGAAGTGCTCAGCCCTAAATAAAACATCTATACCACAGAAGAGAGAGTGAAAAGATTATAAGAGACAGAGCTTGGGGAGGACTGAGATGAAACATTGCACTCAT
>NW_008464282.1:0-828 GCF_000622305.1 Nannospalax galili
TTGCCTGGTACTCAGGGTGCCATGGAGCTGGAGAGAAGGCTCATTAGTTAAGAGCATTGGCTGCTCTTGCAAAGAACCCAAGTTCAGTTCCCAGCACCAACATGGCAGTTAACAACCATCCATAATTCCAGTTCCAAAGAATCCAGTGCTCTCTTACTGGGGTTACTAACAGGACTATGGGCAAGGGGTTACTAACAGAAACAGGGACAACTCAAAAGGAGCTGCATCACTTGAAAGCCCACCCATGTGTGGGCAACTGATGACTCATGAAGGCTGCATCCCAGGAGCTCTCTGCACTGCTTGTAGGAAGCCAGACAGGTCAGAGAGTCTCCTCCAGGCACTTAGGCTGGTCAGTCTCCTCCCCAAAAATTGTTTTACTGCTTCCGTAACCTTGAGGAGGGGCCCTCCTGAATCTTGCCAAGTTTCCATTTTTCCAGACATGTGAAGTTTGTTTACCCCATCTATCTCATGAGCCTCTCCATCCTCTTGGTGGCAATGTTAATTTGTAGGAAACTGCTTTATAACAATAAATAGTGCTTTTTATAGATGGGTAGAGGGAAGGACAGGGGTGTAACATATTCCAGAGTTTATTTGATCCTTCTTCCCCACAACTTGGAGGCGAAAGAATTGTAACATGAAATGAATTCCATACCTTCTGTGAAAGTTGCAGAGAGTGGAAGATTCACCTAAAATCTGGTCAGGGAAGATGTGGTCCCCAGCTGTGCTGGTCTCCATGGGAGCCAGGGAGCAGGGAAATGGAACCAGAGACCTCACAGGGCAGCCAGCAGTGAACCTGGATCTCTGTCCTTTTAGCAGTTTGGCTTTTAT
>NW_008464283.1:0-829 GCF_000622305.1 Nannospalax galili
ACCCTGAGTTTCCAGCCTTCCCCCTGTTGAGTTTAGTCTCTTGTGCTGTGCTTAGTGTCACCTGGGCTGGGGAGGACATTGCTCCTGTCTAGTTTTTTATAAATGTCTTTCTGAAGTTCAAACCAACAGTTTGTGAATCAACTGTATCTCTTTTCTGACCGGTAAGCAAGTTTTAGGTTTGGGGTGGGCAGGAGGTCTGTAAAGTCAAACAACTTGTCTTTTTCTCACATTGTTGTAAATAACTTTTAATGGCCAAAATCACAGATTTTTACTTTTTGTGTTTTCTAATTGCCAAAACCATTTTCTTCCACCTGGATTTACTGTAACATTTGGAAAAAAAATAAATTTCCCCTTAAAAAAAAGAGTCTAGTCTCATAGAGCTCTGTTGTTTAATAACTTTTTGTGGAGCTAGGTTATCCAAAGTATCCAAAGTAGAATTATGCTCTCTCCCTGTTCCCAAAATATGAGCCTTAATTTTATTCCAATCATAGTCACTACTGTTACAAATAAGAGGTAGTTCTGTCTGGGTATGGATGCTCTCTGTTTCTTTACCCATCAAAGCAGTGCATCTGTTAAACCCTCTAATTCATCTGGAAAAGTCAGATCTACAGCATGCTGAACATTCTATAATGGAGAAGACATTTGAATTAGATGTTTACAAAAGTATGAGTCTGAACTTAGAACAAGCTCACAGCTAATGTGGCTACAGAGGTAACACATTTTGAGGATTAATAGGCAGATTTCCCTTTTGCAAGGATGCCCCAGCCATCTTAAGTGTCTTCATCTCCTGTCCCAGGTTATCTGTTGGGGCTCTTGAGATTTTTTTTTT
>NW_008464284.1:0-829 GCF_000622305.1 Nannospalax galili
GGGCTGAGCTTCAAAGAGCCGGAAGGCCAGAAGCCACTCTCCCAGTCAAGCCACTGTGCTTGTGCTTCCCTGTTGTGAGTTCCGGTTCCCAGTGTTCACACTTCCCATCCCCCGCCTTCAGGTCTTCTCCTGCCCAGATCCCAACCCAGCTACATGTCAGACACCGGATTCAGGCACGTGGACATAACGAATCAGCTTTCTGCTATGGAAGTTAAACGGGCAGCCCGACCTGGCACTTCTGGCTGCCATCTGACCTCCTGACCAGGAGCACAAGGAGAGTCCTCGTCTGCTACACAGATGCATACCAGGGCCTTGGAGGCAAGACTAGGCCGAGCCCATCTTAGTGAGCTTAGGGAAGCAGGGACACTGCTGAAGACCCCTCACAGGCACCAGGAGGAAGCGCGTCATTGAGAAGGGGCTGAGCAGCCCACACAGGCTCCTGCCTCTTCCTGGTCTCACTGTGAGGCAAGGATGCCACTCAGGCCTGAAAGAATGGTCAAGAGCCTCCCCTGCCTCCTTTCCTCTGTGAGACCTGAGGGACAGAAACTGACTCAAGTCTCCTTAGCTGGCTCACCTTCCATCCTACTGGGCTGGACAGGGCCTTTCCCTAATCCCTGTCACTCCTGAGACTTTAGAACACGGCCTTTGAAAAATGAAGGCTTTGTTTGATGTGGCTCGAGATGACTGAAGATGGTGCTATAGATGGAGGAGGCGACTAGTGTCCTTACAAGAGCAGAGGACACTCCAAGAGGAACAGAGGGAGAAGGCTGTCACAGTAAAGGCAGAGACAAGATGGGAGTGATAGAGTGATGGGTCTACAAGTCAAGGG
>NW_008464285.1:0-829 GCF_000622305.1 Nannospalax galili
CAGCCATCCATAACTCCAGTTCCATGGGATCTGACACCCTCTTCTGGCCTCCAAGGGCACTGCATGTCATGGGTACACTTACATACATGCAGGCAGTACATTCATGTACATAAAATAAAAATAATATATATTTTTTAAAAGCTCTTCCATTCTAAACACAGCAGGAGTCTGACTCTGGTAACACACAGTCGCACATTCTTTGCAGATGTTGAGCGTCGTCGAATTTACGACATCGTGAATGTGCTAGAGAGCTTACACATGGTGAGCCGCCTTGCCAAAAATAGGTACACCTGGCACGGACGACACAATCTCACCAAAACCCTCAGGACTCTGAAGAGCGTCGGGGAAGAGAGCAGGTACGCCGAGCAGATCATGATGATCAAAAAGAAAGAGTACGAACAGGAGTTCGACTTTATTAAAAGTTATGGCATTGAGGACCACATGATCAAATCCAACCCCTGCCAGAATGGACACACGGACATGTGTTTTGTGGAACTCCCTGGAGTGGAATTCCGGGCAGGTGAGAGTAATACAAGGTCCAGACTGCATGGCACCTGTGGGTCTCGAAGATGTGGTGGGGATGGCTTCGTTTGTTTTGTTTCCTTGAGACAGGTTTCACTGTGCTGCCCAGCCTGGCCTTGAACCCATGATCTTGTCTCTACTTCCCAAGTGCTGGGGTTTTAAGCATGCACCGTCTGGCAGGGCTGCCTCAGGAGCTTTTAATGTTGGAAATGCCACAGCTGTCAGCTGGGTGATCTGGTAGTGCTATTTTTAAGCCTTGTTACTTTAGAAGACACTTGCCCCTTCATGAATGTTAATTCTCTAATCT
>NW_008464286.1:0-828 GCF_000622305.1 Nannospalax galili
CCCAGCAAAATATCTATTGGTGCAGTAGTGGCACTTTTATCTTGGGGAAAATCAACAACTGTCTAATTGAACTTAAAGTCCCCTCAATGGGAGGGAATTCATGAGGGGTGCTATAAACATAGACAAGCACACATGGCTAGAAAGGTCATAGAGCTTAGAGAAAAACCACTTCTGTCACTTTCCTAGATCAACATACTTTCTTACTATAGTTTGAATATGCATCCTTATATTTACAGAGAAGTGTACTTCTCACCCACTTACAAAGAAGCTTCTTTTTGCAACAGATGGAGACTATTACAAAGTTCTATGGCTGGTCAAATGAAGAGAATAAGTGACTGTGAAGTGCACAGCCCTAAGTGACACATCTACAAAGCAGCCTCTGCACCTAAGGCTCGGGCAACGTCATGGAAGAGGAGGTGGAAATATCTTAAGAGTCGGGGGACAAGCTAGCTGCTGCTGGATAGTACCTTCTAGACATGATAGGGAAGCTACACCAATGGAATCTGCATGGTATGGTAGTTTAACAAGATCTACATAATTACACAACCAGCTGGCGTGCCAAGGTGAATGGGGAAATTTCATGGGGTCCCACCTCAAGATGAGGAACTATAGAAAAATCAGTGGATGCTGAGGGAGGGTCATTTTTTTCCAGGTACTAGCTCCCGGAAAGGTTATCTAGCCCCAAGTGGGCAGCCCTAAACACAGGTGCACATGAGTACCACTAAATGGACTCAGCAGATCATGGAAGTTGTGAGCTTCAAAAACCACATGAGATAATTCCTCACCATAAATCTTACTTCATAACCATATAGGAAATATATATATATA
>NW_008464287.1:0-829 GCF_000622305.1 Nannospalax galili
ATGCGGTGGAATCCTGATGGAAGACGGCTCAGAGCCACCTCTGCAGTTAGTCTGTGTTTTCAACCAAGACCTTCCCTGGGCAGGGTTGATGTCTCCCAGGATCTGGGGCTCAAAGCACCCTACTTGACAAGGTGTCCTTCTCTAGGTGGGCATGGTCGGGGAAGGAGAGGAGTGGTTGCTGATCTACCAGCTCAGTAATGAGCCTGATGCCCGCTCCATGGAGGTACCGGACCTCAACCCCTTCACCTACTACAGGTGAGGCACAGGGAATGGAGGGAGCAGGGCCCCGGGGAACCCCTTGACACCTTGCTCATCCTCTGTCCCATCCCAGCTTCCGCATGCGCCAAGTGAATATTGTGGGCACCAGCCCACCCAGTCAACCTTCTAGAAAGATCCAGACCCTCCAGGCACCCCCAGACATGGCCCCAGCCAATGTGACTCTACGCACAGCCAGTGAGACCAGCTTGTGGCTCCGATGGATGGTGAGACTCCCTTGAGGGCAATGGGATAGTGTGTTCCCAGGGCTGTCCCCACCCTGTGGCAATGCGGTGGCATTCAGGAAGGATTCTTTCTCTTCACTTCGAGTTTGTTTGTTTTACAACTTTTTAAAAATGTATTTCTTTCTTCCTTATTTACCTGTAAGGTATCCAATAGTCAATTGTAGCCAAGGAGAGGAAGGAGCTAGAAAATCTGCATATGGGTTGAGGAGACAGCCCAGTTTGCCAAAGTGCTTGTTGTACAAGCATGAGCACATGAGTTCAGTCCTCACATAAGAAAGCTGGACATGGTGGCTCTTGCTTGTAATATCAGTGCTGGGCAGGCAGAGACC
>NW_008464288.1:0-829 GCF_000622305.1 Nannospalax galili
GAGATTTATGTTGCTCCTGGTTTATGACCAGTTCCAAAACACAGCATCCAGAAAATGTGCTTCTATCTAGAACACAAAAGACTTATTAAAGTCAATAAAATAAAATAAGCTTTTTCTTTCCATCAGAGATATTACTACTCTATAAGCAAAATAGATGTGCTATAGTTTTAAAAATTTTGGAGAAAAAACCTGAAGCCTAAGTTCTTCCTTCTACTTTGAAACTACTCATAATTATGTGACCATTGACATCACTTACCTCAGGCACCTATTCCACATTCTCCTAGACACCTGTGGCTAAAACGATATCACATATTCATGAGAAACACTAGATAATGCATTTATTGAAGATAGTCACTTGTATATCAAACAAAATCAATCCCTTATTTGAAAAGAAACAGGGAGAAATAAATACTAAGAAACTAGCTGCTTGGTCACAAGTGTTTATACAAGAAGTACTTGTGAATTGGGTGATTAGGGGTATTTTGTGTTGGTTTGGATGGGACAAAGGGAAGGTTTGAAACGGGAAAGACTCCACTTCTAGTGTCTTGGAAGAAAAAAAAATGGAAGTATTATTGATGTATGTTGTTCCAGCAGCATGATCTAGATTAAATTCTGACAAAAATTTAACTCTGATTGTAAGAGCCAGAGGTCAGGGAGAGCCAGGTGAGAACAGTATCTGTGGAATGGCAGGATGTGAGGTCCAAGCTCAGATGCCAGGAAAGGAGGAGGGTCACAGGAGGCTTGGAGACTGAGGACAATATGACGTATCATAGACAAATATAACATGCTTTATTCACTGTGGGTGAAGTCCACAACACAGACCATTTGG
>NW_008464289.1:0-829 GCF_000622305.1 Nannospalax galili
GGCAGAAAACAGGTGTTAAGGACGTCACACTGAAATGAATTTGAGGTGGTTTTGCAGCCATAAAATTTATTTTTTCCCAAAGAACAAAATATAAAACCAGTTCTTCCTAGTCAAGGAAAGTTATTTGGTAGGAAAGTATTTAATCCATAATTTCACCTTTGGTATACATTTGAATTCATGAATGTGGAATTTCTAAAAATTGTAGTGCTAATATCAGCTAGTGAATTATGTGGACATATTTTAGTCTAGACTTACAATAATATCATTTTATTATATTTATAATTGCTTAACTTCTGATTGTTTTCTGCCCTTTACTTCTCTATTTGTATGAAGTTTTAAAAATATTTACCTTTTTAATTATACATATGTGGGTGGGTGCTCTTGAATGGTGCCCACTGAGACCAGAATTGGGCATTGACTCCCCTGGAGCTGGAGTGACAGGTGCCTATGAGCTGTGTAATGTGGGTGCTGGGAATCAAACTTGGGTCCTTCTCAAGAGCAGAATGTGCTTTTAATCATTGAGCCATCTTTCCAGCCCCCTATTTGTGTGAGTTTTAGTTGTGAAATATATTTCAGTCTTTTCTATATGATTACTGTCACTAACTTTAAAAGTTACTCTGAGATTTCACACTGAAACATGTTGTCTACCATGGAATAAATCATGTATGCGTCAGAAAGATATTAGTTTCCAAATTCTGACATCTCCCCCAAAGCTCCAGTATAAACAGATAGTTATACTCCAAGGATCAATTTGTTTTGTGTAAACTTTTAACTGGATTTTATTTTCAAAATACTGGGAAAGTTTCTCTGGTTATCATGAAACAGTAAA
>NW_008464290.1:0-829 GCF_000622305.1 Nannospalax galili
TCTGTCATTTAAATAAGCGATCTCTCAGTTGACTTAGTTATAGCCATGTGGCTTGTTCTTTGATCTTGTGGCCCAAATTCCCTCTGGGTCTCCTGCGCCATCAGGTAAACTATATATTTTATGTGAGTTTATTAACCTACAAAAAAATGAGAACCTAGTTCCTAGCCCCATGCTGCAACTCAGAGCCCACCTTATCAGACTGTGCCACACCCATAGTCACCGCTAACATTCACTCAGGCCTCCGGGGGCCAGCAATTGCCCCAGGTCCACAAGAGACAGTCCATTCTGTCCTTCAGCTGCTAAGCGGCTGGCTGCTCCTCCTATACCAAACTTCTGCCACCCAAGGTTCAGGGACCATTGTGGCAGAGGGAAGGAGAAAAATTTTAATAACCAGAGGAGGCTGGTGACCACAACGAAACTGTCTTTTAGACAGCTGGAAAGTTACTCATATGAACGTAAAACAATGGTAAGTGCATGCACAAGACCGATGCAAACTCAAGCCAGACAAAACCCAAGTATAGAAGTAGAAGTGAGTAAGCCCCACCTTAGCTGAGGAATTATTGACAACCGGTAACTACTGGGAGATGAGGAGTTGGTCTTCTTTAAAATGTTAGATGGGTTTACCAGGCTCCAGTGGGTGAATGCACAGTGAAGGACATGTGGGGACACAAACTTAATTCAATAGACTGTAATATACATGACAGAGTATATGAAATCTGGAAGGGAGTTATAAGGGAGGTGCAAATAGGGGAGAGGGTCTAAACATGATCAAAATATATTGTTTCCCCTTTCATCTCTGATTTTGTTAATTTGGAGGTGCTCTTTCTTT
>NW_008464291.1:0-829 GCF_000622305.1 Nannospalax galili
GAGGCTATCTACAGGGATCAGTCTGTGGAATGCTCCAGTGGATGCCAGAGCTGGGTTTGTGGGAACCTGAGTCTGAGGTGGCAGAAAGGATTGTGGGAGATTACCTGGCTGCTCTGACTTCGGTCAAATCTCCTCGCAGATTGACTGCATCTGAAGACACTGAAAAAAATGGCAAGCAGTTAGGGAACTTTCAAGTGCAGGCTGGGAATCCTACACCTCCCTGAGTCTTAATTATCTTACGACACAGCAACACAGCTTTTCGGGCTACTGAGACAAGCACTTAGGAGTCACTAATTCCAAGTTTTAAAACTCCAGCAGCCCCGTTTGCATTGTCAGAGAAGCCTGGCCACTGCACCTTCAAAGTCTGCTCACATTCTGACCAAGTTCTTGACTCTTCCGCTATCATCCATCGCCTGGATCCTCCTCACTGGTCTCTTGTCCCTTTAGGGTCTGTTCTTAAAGCCACAGCAGAAGGATCCCATCTCACAAAAGTATGATTGTGAGACTCCAGGAAGTATTCCAATAGCGTCTCATTTTAGCAAAAGTCAAAGGATTTATGTTGGCCTACAAGGCTCTCTACCAGCAAAATGAATTTAGTGTCTCAAAATGGCGACAACCCTTCCTGCATCAATGTCTGTGCACAAGCCATTCCCTTGAAGAGGGAAATGGTCTATTATTGCTCAGTCCAGCCAACCCCAGTCTCTTTTCTCATAACAGGATCATTTCCTCAGGAAAGCCTTCCTTAAGTCCCCATGTTCAAGTTCTCTGATACAGGGCAGTCTGTCACTCTATGTTTATGTAACTGCTAGTGCAATGCCTGCTTTTTTTT
>NW_008464292.1:0-828 GCF_000622305.1 Nannospalax galili
TGTAGGTAAGTGCACCCGTGTCATGCAATGCCCGTGGAGGACAGAAGAGGACATCAGATCCCCCGGAACTGGAGTTACAGACAGTTGTTAGCTACCATGTGGGGGCTGGGACTCGAACCCGGGTCTTCAGCAAGAACAGTCAGTGTTCTTAACCACCGAGCCATCTCTCCAGCCCCCAATGCACTCCATTTGTATTGTTTAAAGCACTTTCATTCTCCTAGAGGATCCTCCCAAAGATCGTGCCTCCCCGTCATTTTGCCACTAAACTCAGAGTCCATCTTTCTCTTTCTTTGTGTTCCTATCACAAGCCACGTAGGAAGCACCATGGGAAGTCAAACTTGCAGGAGAGAAGGCAACTTGGATGTTTACTAAAAGGTTATTAAAATGAGATGCTTAGTTATTCTCCAGAGTTCTTTTCATGTATTGAATTCTACTGAAATTTATTTTTCAGAAATTCAGACACAGACCCTCACCAGACCTGGTGGTATCACACAGTGGGTAAGGCCTTGAAGCCTGGCTCTGCCTTTTTCTGATCCCTGTCAAAGTTGCTCACCCTCCATCTTACCCTGTTTCCTTCACCTAAGCTTTAGTCTCTTACTCTATAGCAGCTAGGGTCAGAGAAGCAATGTCCAAACATCTTGCAGCACCATAATTCAATACATTCTCCATTGATTTCATTTCAATTAATCTTGATTCAATCCAATTTGCTATATTTCAATTCAATTATTTCCATTTAGTTTAGTAATTCCATTTCATTCAGCTAAAGTCAATTCAAATAAACTAAATTCCACTGACTCCAATCATAGTCATGCTTTCCCAGTGTCCTGC
>NW_008464293.1:0-829 GCF_000622305.1 Nannospalax galili
TGATAAAGAAATCAGTCTAGCAGGAAAATATAATAATTGATAATACATCAGAACACATAAAGATATAAGGCTAAAACTGGAAGAACCAAGGAGAGAAATAGACCGAGTCACAGGAGAATTCAGTGCCTCACTTTCAATCACAGGCAAAGCATCAAGACCCAAGACCTGTAATACCACTCCCAATAAAGAGCCGTGTGCGTGAACACTGAGTGTGATGAACATAAAAGACTTTTCACCCCCAGAAGTCGAATATGGACTCTGCCTCTGCTCTCATGGAGTTGTCTCCTGAACCCATTAAACACAAAGTCACAAGATAGGTCTTAACAAATTAAGATTAAAACACCACCAAGGACTTTGCTGGGCAAAATGAAGAAGACTGAGAAACAGCGGAGGGAAAATGGGAAAACCTACAAATATGTGAAAATTAAACAAAATTCTACTAAACAGTCATTGGACCAGTGATGCAATCAAGAAGGAAATTGGAAAATACCTCTAGACAAATAAAAACAAAAACACAGCATACCAAAATTGATAGTATATAGCAAAAGCAGCCCAGAGAGAGAAATTGGTTACAACAAATGCCCACATCAAAAAAGAAAAAACATGTCGAATAAGCAATCTAATTTTACACCTCAAAGAACTAAAAAGAGAGGAAAAAACTAAACCCAAAGTTAGCAAAAAGCAGGAAATAAAGATTAGATTAAAAAACAAATGAAATAGAAAACAGATGATGGAAAAAGATTAATGAAATCAAGAGTTAGATTTCAAAAAGACAAAACTGACCAATACTTGGCTAAACTAATTAGGAAAAGAAAGAAAAGGAGACAAA
>NW_008464294.1:0-829 GCF_000622305.1 Nannospalax galili
TTTCTTATTTTTTGTCCCTGGTCCAATTGCTTAGCTCCTCCCCCCACTGAGACGGTTGGCCCCATTTTGAATGCAGCTTTCCTACAGTGTTCCAGTGTGTTCCCTGTGCTATCCTCTCATTGGTCTCTGCAGCCATCATGGCCATGAGCTCTCTTTCAGTACAAGGACTGCAGAGGACTGACTTGGAGACGATGCCCTGGGAGGGCAGCTACTCCTGTTCCCACCAGCCTCCGCTTCCTTTCTCCTCTCTGTGTCCTGCTCTACCCTCCCCACTCTGCACAGTATGAAGCTTGTTCTTTTCCCTTGTCACTTCAGAGAACACCTAGTGTGACCTCCCCTCTTGATTGCACATGGTGGGACTCTCCAGGGATGACCACTGTGCCTCGAGGGGCCCTAAGTGCATCATGTCTGACTTATGTTTCATGCCTTCGTGCCTGATCTGTCATTTTGCCTGGTTTCTCTACCCTGCCCATGTTTAGGGAACTAGGCTTCTGTTTAAGGTTCAGTGTCCTAGCAAGGATGGGCCCAATTCATCCCTGAAGCTATCCTTGAACTCCCGTCATCAGATGGGTACTCATCTGTCCTTGCTGATGCAAGTGCTGGTCTCTGTACATTGTGGACGTGTGGAGACTATTTAATTATGTACCAGCCTTTGCCTATACTAAGCCATCAGTCCTTGGGCTTTTCCAATTGGATCAAAACTCTTGGTTCCCAGGGCTGTCCTGGCTCTGGTCCCACACATGTGCCTTTCTCTGCCTGCCTGTGTTACTGTAGGCTTGAAATTTTTGCAAATAGGCTCCTGAAACAGAGTGGTATTAGAATATATATA
>NW_008464295.1:0-811 GCF_000622305.1 Nannospalax galili
AAACACAAGCATGAGGGCCAAAGTTTGGGTTCCCAGCACCCCCATAAATACTGTCAGGGCGCTGACCTGTCTGTAATCCCAATCCTGGGAGGTTGAGACAGGAAGTTGGCTAGCTACACTTGCTGAATCAGTGAACTCTGGGTTCAAGTGAGAGACCCTGGCTCAGCATATAAAGTGGAGAGAGACCAAGGAAGACACCACTGATGGTGAGTGTTAATTGTCAACTTGACAGAATCTAGAATCTCCTGGGAGATAAGCCTCTGGGGATGCCTGTGGGAGACTGTCTTGATTACCTTACTTGAGGTGGGAAGACCTGCCCATCGTGGGTGGTGCCGTTCCATGGCGGGATTCTGGACTGTGTAAGTGGAGAAGGGAACTGAGCAGCAGCATGTACCCAGCCCTCTGCTCCCTGACTGCAGATGTGATGTGAGCAAGCTGCTTCAAGCTCCTGCTGCCTAGACTTCCTACCATGATGGACTGCGCCCTTGAGCTATGAGCCAGAATAAACCCTTTCTTCTTGAAGTTACTTTTGTCTGGGCATTTTATCTCAGTAACAGGAAAAGAAACCAAGACAGAGCTGGGCGTGGTGGCACACACCTTTAATCCCGCACTCAGGAGGTAGAGACAGGTGGATCTTTGTGAGATGGAGGCCAGCGTGGGCTACACAGGGAGTTCCAGGCCAGCTGGGGCTACAGGGAGACTTGTCTCAAAAACCAAAAATGAAACTAAGCCAATACCCAGTGTCAATCCCTGGCCTGGCCTGGCCTGAACACACACACACACACACACACACACACACACACACACACAC
>NW_008464296.1:0-829 GCF_000622305.1 Nannospalax galili
AAGTGTGGGTCGGTTGAAGCACCTGACTCTGAGCAACATTGCCATGAGAGACTTTAGCTTGCAGCCCTTCCGAGCTCTTGGTTTTAGGTCATAACCTTGTTGATTGTATGTTGCATACAGTCACTGACTATTCGATTATAACTATTAATATGAAAATTTGGAGTGCATAGGCTCTAGACTCAACTCTCAGCAAGAAAAGAAAGAATTAAACTGAACTTTTGAGAAATGCCAATATAGATGGCTAGAAATAGAGGAGGAGAACCAGGTGACAGCACAGGCATACCAGGATCATGTGGGCCCTCTACACTTGTTTCCATACAACATGCCAGTCCCAAGACCAAACTCAGGTCATCAGATTGGCCACAATGGGCCTTGTTACTGAGTCATCTCTGCAGCCTGAAATTCCTCCTTTATTCAGACAGGGTTTCATGTAGTTCAGCCTGCCCTGAAACTAGCCATGTAGCCATAATAGCGCTGAACTTAGAATTTTTTATCAGTCCTAGAGAATCTCATGTTAGGAAAATGGCCTGCCACTGAGCTCTATTCCCAGCAGCACTTCCTATTTAATTTGAAGACAGGCTGTCATTAAGTTATCCAAGATGGCCTTGAAGTTTACAGCCTCCTACCTCAGCCTCCTGAGTATCTGGGGTTACAGGCTTGCAGAATCAGATCCAGCTCTATCTCTTCGTTCTGTGGTACTGGAATGCAAGACAAGGGTTGTGTGTGTGTTTTGCCCCACCCTATTTTTTAATTTAATTTAATTATTTATTTATTTTTATTTATGTGTATGCGTGTATTGCCTGCATGTAGGTAGGTGCACCCGTGTCAT
>NW_008464297.1:0-829 GCF_000622305.1 Nannospalax galili
GCCCTTGTCTGATTGAGTTGGCATGGGTCTTGTGCTCAATGCCACCATTGCTACATGTTCACAAGTGCAAGCTTCCAGTGACCTGAAAGCCTCTGTTTCCCTATGTTCATATACCAATCCCAGCTCTTACAGCCTTTCCACACCCCTCTTCTACAATGATCCCTGAGCACTGGATGGGAGAGATTTGATATAGGAGTGCTATCTGGGGGCACACACTCTGAAGTCTCGTTCTCTAAAACTTGGCCAGTTGTGGCCTTCTGTGTACATCATAGTCTGCTGCGTAAGGAAGCTGTACTGGTGAGAGCTGAGGGACAGACTAGTTTTCTCTCTACCCCAGTCTCACTAGGTTCCGTGAGCCTTAGCTGTAGGGGTTCCACTGTAGATATGTCACCCAGGATTGGGAATCTCTTGGATGTATATTCTCTGTGTGTGATCAATTGTGCTAGTGTGCAGTAGCCTCCATCTGTTGCAAAAAGAAGCTTCTTTGATGAGTGGTGCACTGTATACTTGTCTGTTAATGTGAGGATCCACATTTAGCATATGGTAAGAATTTTCATTTCTCTAGAGATATGGCAGAGAAAGGGTTTCCTCTGGGATCTATGACGTCTCCATCCACGTGCATTCGGCTGTGTTTTCAGTGCTACTCATGACTTCACTCCCGTTGAGAGGGCTTTAAGTCTGATTAGATGTCTGTTGATTATCCCCCAGATAACAGTGTCATTACTGACCAACAGAGGGAGTTTACTAGTCGTTATGGTTATCAGACTTTAGGGCTACCCTGCTTTCTTTGTGCATTCATCTGTTGAGGGTCATCTATGCTGCTCCATTT
>NW_008464298.1:0-829 GCF_000622305.1 Nannospalax galili
TTAAAGTATGTCACTATAGATCCTGCTGACAATTATGACTCTTAATCTCCACTTCTAAAGTCATTAAGTTTCTTATTTAATGATGGCTCAACATTGCTTGGAGGTTTTAATGAGGAAATGTGATGAAATGTTACCAAACCTTACATATTATCTGTCTGGATTTTAGCTCAGAGTTTATTCTTTAAAAAGAAAAAAAAAACATGAACTTGTCTTCATTTTGAAAAATTAAAATCCAATTCTTCTATATTTACATATAATTTTTAAAGTTTGAAAACTTCATATATACACGTTTGGTTAAATCCACCCCCTTTCCCTCCCCTTTAACTTCTCCCTTATTTCCCCCACTAGTTTTCCTTTCCAACTTCGTGTTTGCTCTTTTCTTTTAGCCACACTGAATCCCTGTAGTGTTAGCTGTATGTCCATGAGTCTACGACAATATACTTGCCCATTAGAAACCTCTCAGAAGCAACAACCCTGAGGAAAACTGATACTTCGTTCCCCAGCAGCTATCAAATGCCAGAAGCTGCTAAGCTAGGAGTGGATGTCCTCACCTCCTCCTCCACCCTTGCTTGGATTTTGGCTGGATTGATATTGTGCAGGTCTTGTGCATATAGTTATAACTGGTGTGAATTTGTCTGCAATGACACAGCAAATACTTTTTCACTGCTGTTGTCTACTATCTGGCTTTACAATGTTTCTGTCCCTTTTTCTGATATGGCCCCTGAGCCTTGGAAGAAATGTTTGATATAAGTGTCCCATTTAGAGATGAGCACTCCATAGTCTCTTATTCTCTGTACATTGATCAGTCGTGGGTCTCTGTGTTAATTAC
>NW_008464299.1:0-829 GCF_000622305.1 Nannospalax galili
GGTAGAGTGCTTGCCTAGCATGTCCCAAGCCCTGGGTTTGATCCCCAGCTCTCCATAAACTGGCGCGATGACCCATACCTGTAACCCCTGCTCCTGAGAGGTAGAGGGAAGAGGATCAGAAGTCCAAGACCACCCCCAGGTGCATAGGAGAGTCCTTTCCCTCTGCCAAGCCAGTCCATCTTTCTTTTTTGGTGGTTGTGGGACTTAAACCTACATACAACCTTGTATGCCCTAAGCATGGAGGGTGTGTTGGCACATGCATATAGTCCCAGCATTAGTGAGACCAAGGCATGTGGGTTGCCATGAGTTTGAGGCCAGCCTGAGCTACATTGCAATACCTTGTCTCAAAATAAGTCAGTCAGTCAGTAAGAAATAAGCAAATAAATAAAAAACAAGCAAGCATGTGATCTACCCCTGAGCTGTAGCAGTGCCAGCCCTACCCCATGCTGAATGTCCTTTTTCTAACTGTACCTTCCTTTAGCTACTCAGTCCTTTATGGGTCAGGATTCTTGGTTGTAGGTGATGGGGTCTTCTGTTAGACAGAAGGGGATTAAGGAATACAGATAGATCAAAGAATCTTTGGGAGATTTTCAGTTTTGTTCTAGAGAAGCAGATGTAGGGCTGAGGATGTAGCTCAGTCGGTAGAGTGCTTGTCTCGAGTGCCCGAAGCCCTGGGTTTGGGCCCCAACACTGCATCAACTGGCATAATGAGCCATGTCTATAATCCCAACTCTTGAGAGGTGGACGGAAGAGGATTGGAAGTTCAAAGTCAACCTCAGGTGCATAGTGAGTTCAAGGGTAACTACATGAGAAAGTGGAGAGAGAGAGA
>NW_008464300.1:0-829 GCF_000622305.1 Nannospalax galili
AAAAAAAACTATGCTTTATACCTATAGACAAATACAGTACAGTACATGAATATAAATACTGTAATCACACAGCTGTTAAGAACATGGTCTGATATAAGCAACTAAAATGCAAAACCTTAATTCTATTTCACTCATCGATGAGTTGCCTAAAACACTCAATTTTATAGAGATAAGGTAGAATAATCAGGACAATCTAGGAGTTTATGTAAAAAGGAGATGCCCTCTTGCTGGGTGTGCATACTCACAGCTTTACGAGATGAAGCATTGCAGAGATCTGTCATGCAGCAATGTGAGCAGTGGTGAACAATATGAACTACACGTCTAAAAGTACCTAGAATGATAAATTCCACAGTGTGCTTTTACCACAATTAAAAAACGAATTAATATTGAACAAAAAAATCATGAGCTCATTCCTAGACCCTCCTAAACTAGTCAAGACTTGTTTAGCACTACACACATTTCTGTGTTCATGTTAGTTGCTCTTTCATTTTCTAGTAGCATGTTTGTTTGTTTTTGTTTTGAGACAAGATCTCCCTATATCCTTAGTTGACCTGGACCTTTCTCTGTAGAGTAGGCTGGCCTCAACCTCACAGAAATCTGCCTGCCTCTGCCTCCTGAGTTTTGGGATTAAAGATGTGTGCCACCATCATTGGCTAGTAGCATGTTTTTAATAAGAGTCTTTATTTCCTCTTATACACGTTTATGTGAATGAAGGTGTGTGCACATGTGTAATGTTTTCTTGTTGACAGTGGTCATTGCAACTCTAATAGCAACACATGCTACAAACTTGGCCTCAAGAAATGCCCTGGTTGAATGAATGAATGAATGA
>NW_008464301.1:0-829 GCF_000622305.1 Nannospalax galili
GTCTACATAGTGAGTTCCAAGACAGCTGGGGCTTCAGGGAGACCCTGTCTCCAAAAAGACAAAAAAAAATAGAGACAATAATAATAGAGGACATGAAGTTTGGGGTTATGTAGTAAGGTGGGATTGTTTCTGAGAGGGGATGGGGGGATTGGTCTGAATATAATCAAAATACATTGTATGAATTTCTCAAAGAATCAATAGAAACATCATTTTAAAAAAGAAAGAAACAATTTAAAGAGAATATCACTGGATACTAGATATTGGAAAGACTGGGGGAAAGGAATAAAAGAAATTGGGAGTCAGGCAATGTCTTAATTTTCCTGTTGCTATGATAAAATAGTCTGATGAAAGCAACTTAAAGAGATATCTTAGTTCATATTTATAGTTACAGTTCATCCTTTGGGGAAATCAGGCAGTGGGGGCTTGAAGCAGCAAGTACCACTATGGTCACAGTCAGAAGAGAGCAATGGTTGCATGCATGCTGCTACTTATAAAGTCCAGGACCCCCAGTGTAGGGAATGGTCCCACCAACAGTCAACATTTAAGATGTGTTTTCCCACTTCAGTTGAGCTAATCCAGACAATACCCCACGGGCATGCCCAGAGACCCACCTCCCAGTTCTAGATTCTGTAAAGTTGACCATTTACCATAACAGTTACCAAAAAAACATTTCCATAGAGGAATTAGGTTCTAATGGTCTACAGCACAGTAGAGTGACTGTGATCACAACTTCCTACAATTAATTATTTGTGTTTTTTAACAAGAAGAGATGAATTTGAAGTTTCCAAACATATGAAAATTATAAATATTTAAGATAATGAAATGCTAA
>NW_008464302.1:0-829 GCF_000622305.1 Nannospalax galili
GCATGATCTCCCTCTTAGAGCAGCCACTGTAACACCTACTGTATGTGTGAAAGATAAGCCAGAGGTGGTTGACATCTGCAGTGAAGCAATGAACAGAGTGGAGCCAGTGCTCTTGCGCACATGAACTCATGGTAACTGTGATCTCATGGGAAAGACCTGTACAAGAAACAATTGGAGTATGGAGGGAGGAGATGGTCCTAACGTCCCACCCCTGGCTGAGATGTTTGCAAGTGATGGCTGCTGTAGAAGGAAGAGTCCATTTCCTTCAGGGACGCACCCTGAGCAGCTGCCTGTGTTCTAGTGGAAGGCCCTACACATAGGTACACACTGGCAACATATATGGACTCAGTAGGTTAAAGAAAGAGCACACGAGGGTGAAAAGTAACAGTGTTGAGGGACAGAGGAGGAATCAGAGGGGAGGGAAAGGGGGTGGATCGCATCAAAACACAAATGCAAATATGAAATTCTCAAGCCGTATAAAGATCAAATGTACAAAGGTTTAAAATGTTTAAAAAGGGAAAATATCATATATTTATTTTAATGAATGCAGTGAACATGATAAAAATGTCTGTTACATATTGGTCCGACTAAACATAGTGCCTCATAGCACTAGTTAGAATTACCAGACCACTAAATTGAGTGTTTTTCATGTTATTTTGTTTAATTCAAGGAGCTGGGAAAAATGCCAGATGAAAATTTTCAGATATAGAAATTATAGGATGTATAAAAATATTTTATCTCATCAAGAAAAAAAACTATAAAGATAAAATACTGCTATATATCAAATATGTAGGGATATGCTTTGTTTATAAAATCTTTAAAAATGACA
>NW_008464303.1:0-829 GCF_000622305.1 Nannospalax galili
ATCTTAAAGGTTAAAGATATCCGAATGGTTTATGTTGGACACAGAGTGTTAGCAGGGTTGTGTTCCCTCTGCGGTCTCCAGATCCCTTCCTTCTCTCGATTCTCCAGTTTCTGTAGACCCCCATGTATCCTTTGGTCTCTGACCCTTCCTTCAGGTTTAAAGTCATCAGAGTAGCACCCTCTAGTCTCTTTTTGACTCTGTAATTCTTGTTTCCCTCTTAGAAGGCCGTCTGGGTAATTCATGGTAATCTTCCATCTTGAACCATTAATTTAAACAAATACTGCTGAAGCTGGTAGGGAAAGAGTCTTTATTCTCTGCTGATGGGGATGTAAATTTAAAACATAGAACTTTCATATTATCCTGATATAGTGCTCCTGGTTGTATACCAGAGAATTTAAGTACACCACCGAGATACGTGCATATCCATGTTTATTGTGGCACTATTCATAGAAGCGCATCAATAGTTGTATGGATAACAAAATTGTGGTGAACTTTAGTAGAGTTTTGTTCAACCATGAAGAATGAGATGATGTCATTTACTGAGAAATGGATGGGATTTGAGGTCCCGTGTTAAGTGGAATAAGCCAGGCTCAGAAAAGTCCTGTGTTTTCTCACATTTGTATACACGTCACGAGATCGAAGGGGGCTGTTTGGGAAGAGGAAGGAAAGCAGCAGGAAAGGAGGAGCCAAATGGAGCTCTGGAGAAAGAACATGATCAAAGCACACGCATACATGCGTGAAAGCATTACTTCATACAACGAATACACACTGATAATGTTTTTAAAGATTATATTATTAATTCGCTCAGTTGTGCAAGAATCTTTTTTTT
>NW_008464304.1:0-817 GCF_000622305.1 Nannospalax galili
CTTAAGGTGCTTCCATATGGACCTGAGCTCCATCCACAGAACCCATGTGACAAAATCTGGGTATGCTTGTAACTCCAGTGCTGGGGCTTAATGACCAGTCAGCCTGGTCTAATTTGTGAGTTCCGGGTCAGTGAGGGACTTTGTCCTCCTAAAGTGGATAGTACCTGAGGAGCATCTGAGGTTGTCTAGTCCTCTGGCTTCCACATGCTTGCACACTCATGTACACATACACACACTTTTCTGTGATACTCTTCCTGGGGAGATGGGAACAAACATCTACTCACCCCAGATAGGAAACCAACAATAAACTAACGTAAAGATACCACCAAAGTTCAGACTAGTGAACTAATGAATTCTATTGAGGTTATTTACAAGAAGATGGGTGAGGGGTTGCTTATAGGGGCAGGGTTGACTCAAAAGACAGCTGTATCACTAAAGCCTATCCCAGCATGGGCGACAGTGCATGAAAGCAGGAAGCCTGGAGCTCGCTGCACAACCTGCAGTCGCTCAACTGTTGGAGAATGTCCTTTCCAGGTAGCTCAGTGGGTTTGAGCCTCTTCCAGGCAGCTGAGCTGTTCTCTGCCTCTTCCAGGATACTCAACTTGCCTGACAGAGACTCTCAGCAGTCATTAACTCATATATATGCTTGAGAGAGGGGCCTAGAGAGTCTGCTCAGTCTCTGGGATTTCCTCAAGGTTTTGAGTTATTTACTTCCTGCCTTAAGGAGCTTTGAAGGATGGAATGTTTCCTTCCCCTTAGAACATCCTGTTCTTTTCCTCCCTTTACACACACACACACACACACACACACACACACA
>NW_008464305.1:0-829 GCF_000622305.1 Nannospalax galili
TTGTGACATATTGGTGCATTGTGAGGGCACACTGAACTTTATGATGGCACACTGAGGACTCTGATGATACATTGGGTGATTGTGATGGCACACTGTGTGTGGTGATGTCACACTGCAGCATTGTGATAACACATGAAACATTGTAATAGTGTATTGAAATATTGAGATGTCATGTGGGGACATTGGGATGGCACAGTGAGCATGGTTATGACACACTGGAGCATTGTGGTGACACATCCCTGCATTGTGATGGCACGCTGAGCAATGATGACACCTTGGGGCAATGTGAGGGGACATTAAGCACTGGGATCACAATCTGAATATTATTATGGCACATCAGGCATTCTGATGTCACACTCAACATTGTGATTTCACATTGGACCATTGTGATGGGAAACTGATCACTGTGATGTCAATTTGGAGCATTGTGATGATACATTTGAGCATTATGATATCACATTGGAGCATTGTGGTGACACATTAGGGCACTGTGATGGCACACTGAGTATTCTGATGACACACTGGGGTATTATGAGAGGACACTGATCATTGTAATAACACCTTGGGTCCTTGTGAGGGGACATTCAGCATTGTGATATCACATTGAACATTGGGGTGAGACATTGGGGCATTGTGAAGGGACATTTAGCTTCTGACGGCACATTGAGGATTTTGATGACACAATGGGTCATTGTGATGCCACACAGTGCATTGTGATGACAGAGGAGGGCATTGTGAGGGGACGTTGAGCACTGTGATTGCACACTGAGGATTGTGATGTCAAAATGGAGCATTTTGAAAACACATTGGAGCATTGTGATGGCACATT
>NW_008464306.1:0-829 GCF_000622305.1 Nannospalax galili
CTTTCCACCCTCTCTTTAATGCTCCATCATCCCAGCCAGGAATCTTCCTTCCACCTCCACTAGGCTGCCTGCCAGAGGTAGGGTCTGTCCACTGGATTCAACCATCTCATGCTACTGTGGGAAGAGTGCTTTCCTTACAGCTTACCATCCATCCATTAGAAACACTTCCACTCTGAAATATAAGTGCATTAATAATCATTCTAAATTGTGGTCACATTCAACATTCCAAAGAAGTGTGTAATATTCAAGCATTTTAAGTGAAAACTTTCAGGGAAAAATGTAGAGTACCAGGAGTCATTTTCCTGGCTGGCAGCAGACTTCTGAGGGCAGATACCCAGGAGCTTATGGGAACCCTGGACTGTGGGAAGCCGGAGCTACAGCTCCTGGTGGTGCAACTTCACTTAGTTCCTAGTTTGCACTTCCACACTCTCACTGGTCCAGACCTGCTTTTCCAGTGCCAGCTCCAAAGTCTCTTCATTTATTGACGGACTCATCAGGGCCACAAATGTCTGTGCACACCCATCAAGCGTGTGTTTTGTGCTACAGACACAGGGTCTGTGCCTCACAGAGTCCAGCACAGCTGGCCATGGAGACACGGACATCCATGCCAACAACGCAATACGCTAGGTGTCTGTGAGAACTGAGGTATGTGACAGGGCACTGGTGGAAAGCTGAGCAGAGTCCTACTTCTGAAAGATCACTCTGTGAGCTGCGAGAACGTGGGAACGAGAAGCCCAGCTGTGGTTCCCTCAGGTGCAGACAAAATGCACCACCCCAGGCAGCACAAGGCTGAACATAACATCCACCTCTACGAGGTGCTGAGTGCACT
>NW_008464307.1:0-829 GCF_000622305.1 Nannospalax galili
CTACAGCTTTCCGTATGAAGTCATTGAGGGAGACTGAGTAAAGGGCATGTCGGATCTCTATTATTTCTTACAACTGTACACTGTACAAAATTTAAATTTCAGTTAAAAAAAGCAAAAGAGGGTCAGAGACAGCTCAGTGGGAAAGTGCTTGCTATGCAAGTCTATTGACCCTGGAGCCCACGTAAAAGTGGAAGGAGAGCACCTACCCCCAGATTGCCCTCTGATCTCCATACACACAACATGACAGGTGTTCACACAAGCACATGTATGTGCACGTGCACACACACACAATTTTAAAAAGTTAAAAACTGAAAGCCAGACATGGGTTAGGGTTAGTTCATGCTAGCAATCCCAGAACTCAGGAGGCTGAGACAGGAGGATAAAGAGTTTGAGACCAACCTGGTCTACATAGATCCTGTCTCCAAAAAAAATTCCTTTAGCTTTAATTTTTTAAAGTTTTACTAGACAATTAGAAAACTTATAACAAAATAAAGAATAGTTACCAAGAACAAAATGGTAAGATCCCATTCAGCATATCCAACAAATCAGTGTCTAGTCATGTCCAAGTCCCACTGCACTGCTGATCTATGGAACCAAAAAGGAAGCCCAACTCTCACAATCACTGTCAGAGGAACATTTACTAGACTCTTAGGGAATGCAGAAATGATTCCTACCTCTTCAGTGTGTATAAAGTTGAATTCATACATCCAACATGACCAAAACCAAAAACTATTCCCTTTTCTTTGCTCTATTATAAATATTATAGCATGCCCACACATGCATTTGTTTACATATTTATATGCATACAATATATGCATATCAACTACAT
>NW_008464308.1:0-829 GCF_000622305.1 Nannospalax galili
GGGCATTGCACAACATGAGTGCACTTACCTACATGCAGGTACTACACGCGTACACACACAAAAATAAATAAATAAATAAAAATGAACCTGGTTCTACATTTACAGCCCAGCAAGATGCCTCAGGACAATTTAACATTCCAAGATCCCCAAGCATTTTTGAAATATCATTTCTTCTACATCAAATGAACACTCACAGGTCCTAGGGATTAGGATCTGGATATATGAAGGGGAATATTGTTTAGCTTACCATATTCATCCAATCCTAAAAACTTAAGAAGGAAGCCCAACAAATCTGAGGAGACTAAGTAGCAAATATCAACTACTGATATGTTTGTCTTCTCTAATTGTATGTCCATAGTAACAGTTATCCCTGGTTTTCTACTTATAATTTAAACGAATGATGCTTGCATAATTTGAAGATGGAGACCCAATTATCACTTTAATCTTGGCCCCTTAAAAAGTCTATTCTAAGGGCAGTGTTGGACACATATTCAAATAAAAGTGGTCTTGCTCTGTGGCTTCCAATTAGCCTTGCACAATAAAATAGATAAAAAGTAGATGAATTGAAAATGAGTATGTTTTGTATTTTAAATAATTCATGGAGGACTAAATTAGCTTCAATGACAGCCTGTTATTAAATAGCAGATATCTTGTAAAATTATTCACTCTGCTCAAATGCTGTGCTTTTAAGTTCTCATGTGTGTGAAAAAATTCTTCTGTTGGGCTGTTCAGCCTGCCTCCTTGTCTTTGTTGTTAGATTAATTGCTTGGCCCCTCAAACCAAGCATGCAATCAAGTTATAACACTTTTTCATGCTTTTCAGACTCTCA
>NW_008464309.1:0-829 GCF_000622305.1 Nannospalax galili
AAAGGGAAAGAAAAAGGTGTTTTTTTACAGAGGGATCTGAAAACCAAACCCCATCTTTTGCTCCATCAGATCAGACTAGAATGATTCATAGTTTTTTGTTTCGTTAAGTAAAGGTGGTCACTGTAGACAAAGTGTCCACCGTTAACACTTGGCAGCATCCTGCACTGCAGACTGTGTCCTTACAGTATGACAGCCATGTTACATATTTAGCTGCAGCTGGGGGCAGAATTGTAGGGGAAAGTATGACATAATTAGACTATATTTATTCTGGCATTTTATAATAAAGAGCTCATTTCTGAGTCTTTAACAAATGATGCAGTTGCTTGTCTGCCGTGGGATACAGGTAGATGCTCTAGTTGTCCCTGACTGCTCTAAAGAGCTGGAACAAGGTCACTGTATTACTGATCCCACGTCTGCTGGGTCCAAATTTTACATGCCTGGAGAGATTCAAGTCATGCATATGCACATATTCCCAAAAGGGAGTGCACTCAAGCAAGGTTGAAAAACCTGAAAAAAGCCAACAGGGTCAGCAGGTGGAGAAGGAACTAGGAGCGAAGGGTGAGGCAAGCCCTACTTCTTAGGTCACTACTTCCTGGATCAATGTACTCATCAGCTTCACATCAGATTGACATGAAACCTAAGCCTTTCCATTATGACCTCAGCAATGGGTCCAGAGCCTCCAAACAAGTCACAGGAGGGAGAGAGTGGGAAGTAGCCCCTGCAAACGTGTAGCTGTGAATCCTATGAGACTACAAGAAGTCTTCAGTACCTGAGATTAAGGAGCTCTCTCGTAGCAGCATTGGAACTTGAGGACTGGGCTGGCAGGGGT
>NW_008464310.1:0-829 GCF_000622305.1 Nannospalax galili
TTTTTTAAAGTTTTAAAAAATTAGTTTGTCTTATTTAAATTTTAAAACTCAATGTCTCTATTTGAAGCTCGAGCTTCCATTCTGCTTCTGCCCAGACATAACACTCACAATGCAGATTGTCTCTGTGATAAGGCGTCTACTGGCCCAAGCCACCTCCTCCTCAGAACTCTGGGGCCTGGCTGCCAGGCCCACCTTCTTACCAAGTTTCTTCTGGGCTGAGCCAGGGGAGCCAGTGGCTCAGACAAGCAGACTGCAGAGGGCCATGGAGACCTTCCATGGAAAGTGGGGTTCATTGATTATGCACTGCTGATGGCCCAGCAGCCTGCTGCATCAGGATCATGAGTCTTTATTTCTCACAGCTGAATGGGTGGTAGAGGTCTGAGAGAAGAGGAAGTCACAGGAAGAGGTCCCTAGAGAGGAGATTCTGTCCTTGGGAAGCCCAGGGAGACACATGTCCAAGGGAGGAGGACTGTCCCCAGCCCACCTGCACCTTAGGTCCCTGACCTTGCTTCTCAGAGCCATCCAATCAACAGGGCATGCTGGGAGTGAGGGTCACACAGCTGTGAAGCAGAGCGGGACATAGTGGAAGAAAGGAGTTTGATTCCGGTGGAACGTGGAACTCCGTGTGCCTGGGGACTCCCCACAGGACGGGAGTGTGCCTTGTTCCATGGAGGTGACTCCTGGTGGCCTGGGAGCAGCTTCAGGATGGGCTGGCCACCAGAAAGCCTAGCCTGGGGCAGAGGCTGGGACTTTCATTCCAGACCATCCCAGCTCCAGGGGGGAAGTGGGATGGGAGTCTGTCAGTCACACCTACACAGTGGTCTCCAGG
>NW_008464311.1:0-827 GCF_000622305.1 Nannospalax galili
TGGGAGTTTGTATCTAACCCTTAAAAGACTTTAGGGTTACCTCTTCAGAGGCGGGATATTGGAGAGGAGGGGGTAGGCACGGATTTGATCAAAACACCTTATATGCATGTATGAAATTCTCAAGGTTTTTGTAAAAGTTAAAAAAAAAGAAGACATAGAGTTGGGAAGGGGTGGATCTTGGAGGAATTGGAGGAAGACTGTAGGTAATTATGGTAAAACACTTTGTTTGCTTGTATGAAATTCTCAAAAAATTAATGCAAATATTATATTTATTTTTAAATATTTTATTTATTATCTTTATGTGCGTGAGTGAGTGTATTGCCTGCATGCAAGTAAGTGCACCAGTGTTGTGCAGTGCCCACGGAGTACAGAAGAGGGTGTTGGATCCCCTGGATCCAGAGTTTCAGATGGTTATTAGCCACCATGTGGATGCTGGGAATCGAAACTGCGCCCTCTGCAAGAGCAGCCAGTGCTCTTAACCACTGTACCATCTCTCCAGCCCCACAAATATATTTTCAAAATGGTGTATTATAAAATGTACACATCAGTTGCCAATAAACTTACCTAGAGTATCTCATTTTCTTATAGCTCCTTGCTGAGGAAGAGAGGTATCCAGTCTGATCTGGGTGAAAGGTGAGCAGGAATGTGGGAGCACATCTGTGGAGCACATTTGTGGAGCAGGTGATGTGGGAGCACAGTTCTGATGGTGAAAGTGAGAAGATGCCTTTGGCAGAGCAAGGTGAGTGAACACGAGCTGAGGACTGCCAGAGTACGGGTGCAGGCATTTCCCACATGTTTAGAAACACTTGAGCATAAACAGCAAGACC
>NW_008464312.1:0-829 GCF_000622305.1 Nannospalax galili
ACTGTCTGTAACTCCAGTTCCAGGGGATCCGATGGCCTCTTCTGTTCTCTGCGGACATTGTATGACATGGGTGCCCTTATGTACACACAGGCAATACACTTATAAAATAAAAATAATAAAATTTTTTAAAAATGAAATTAAGCTACTTTACTGCAATGTGACACATTTTCTATTAAGACATAGCTTATTTTATAGAAATTTCTAAAGTTACCTTTAATCTTCCCTGCTTTTTCCCATTATACTGTCTATAGTGCCTAAAACCATAGATGCCCCTGTATTAACTGGTTTTTTTCTCCCCTCAGATTAAAGCGAGACTTGAATATAAATAACCCATCATTATCCTTTTATTGTGTCTACACAGAACTCCATAAGCAAAAGGCCAATTTATTGTTCAAACGACCTATAAATTAAATATAGGTATTTCTTTAAATCAGGCTTCATGGTTTAAATGAACTTTCATAAAACAAGTAAATTCAAATAAAGTGGTATTATAAATAATCTGGTCTTTGTCCTTGGTTTCTGCCACAGAACTTCACACACCCTTGGAGTTTCCTGAGTGATGGGAATTTGTTAATAAATTGAGCCTTGGTGAGTTTCTACCTACCTTCAAAACTGGGTCTCATCACCTGAAAACCAACCACAAGATTAGGAGGTTGGAACTTTGAGCCAGCCCAACTTCTTGGGCAGAAATGAGGTCTGGGGCTGAGTCCAATCTTGTGATCAATGGTTTCAAATAAAGCCCCTTTGGGGGGGGGAAGCTATGAAATAAAGCCCCTTTGAAACAAAAAACAGGGAGATGAACTTCCACATGGTAAACTGGGAGAGTATC
>NW_008464313.1:0-829 GCF_000622305.1 Nannospalax galili
GGCTACAGGGAGACTAATATATATATATATATATATATATGCTTAGTTTCTATCATTTGGTGTTCAGTTTGTAAACATCACCATGGAATAATGTTGGTCTCCCTCAGAACAACAGGTCACATTAACTCTGTCAAAGAACATCTGAAAATGTAACACGGATTATAATCTTCTAATAACTGGGATTTTAGGATTTAAACTGTGTTTCCCTACTTACATGAGCAACAACTATGACTAACAAACCCAGGGCTGGGCCGCTAATGTGACAGTGGGCACTTTCTCAGCAGTCTGAACCACAGGCCAGTGCCTCCCTGAAGCAGGTTGCTGCTCATCTAGTGCTCAGATAAGATGGGGGCTGTCAGTTCCGCCTGCTGCAGCTTAGTGCCTTAGACTTCGGCTTACTCTCAGCAGAGGTTCATTTCTCATAGTTTAGGGGCTGAAAATCCAATGGCACCAGCATAGACCAGTTCTCATAAAGGCCTTCCAGATTTCAGACTGCTGTCTTCCAGCTATGTCTTCACCTGTGGAAAAGGGATTTCGAACTCTCCCAGATCCCCTTTTGTAAGACACTAATCCCATTCCTGAGATGCCCCCACCCACTCATGGTAAAATCACCTCCCAAAGGCCTGAGCCCCTAATACATCACGTTAGTATTCAGTTAGATCTCACCACCACACACACCTCAGAGCTGCTGCTTCCTCCATGGCCCTGCCCTCATCAACAGTGACAAAGGACAAAAGGCAGATGGAACCCAAAAGGACGCGGGTACAAACCAGACACATCCTTCCCATGTGTTCTTCGGTGATTGTGACATATTTCATGCTGTGGGGAG
>NW_008464314.1:0-829 GCF_000622305.1 Nannospalax galili
TTAAGTTTAGACAGCATGGCCCTTTTTTGGGCATCTGCCATGGGCCAAGTTAGCTAAGGGTGGACAACTTGGGGCTGTGAGTCAGCACAGAGTGACTGACACCAGATGTCTAGGGAATCCCAAAAGGAAACTGTGATGTGACCTCTTATATTACTATTTCTGGCAGAGTGTCATTTTTGATTCTGTATAAATTTGGTCTTGAGGTCAGAGGAGTCGGCACTAGCCTTCTCCAGGCTGCCTGTGTGTGTCTGTCTGCAGGCCTGCGTGCCCACTTCTGTCAGCCTACCTGCTTGTCTCCATATGTGTCTGTGCCTGCCTGTGTGCTGCTGCCCGTGTGTGGCATCTGTGACCTTCCACATCTCCTGACATCAGAGCTTGGACCTTATACCATCTTTCTCGTTTTAGCAGCATCTCTTTTATAAAACAAAATTGTTTCTTTTGAGAATTTCATATACGATATTTTAATTATATCCACACCCCTTCCCTGTCTTAAATCTAACCCTCACTTCTCTATCCCACTGCATCTTCTGTCCTCAGTTTTTGAAAAAGACTATGGAGTTCAGTTTGAGCTCCCCAAATGCTCTTGGGGGTGGATGGATCCCTTGGAGTTTGGTCAATCTATCCAGAGCCATGCCGTTAAGGAAAACTGACTCTCCCTCTCCTAGCAGATATCCATTGCCAATGGGTATTCAGAAAGGACTGGAGTGTAACTTTCCCCTTGGAGCTGAGATTCTGTCTGGCTTGGACTTGGGCAGATCTTGTGCATACTGGAACAACCACTGTGGTTCCTTATATAGATCGACCACCTCTGGCTCTTTACAATCTTCCC
>NW_008464316.1:0-829 GCF_000622305.1 Nannospalax galili
TTATTCATATTTCCTTTGTTTTTCAATTGGGAATAGGTGTCTGGATTAAGTCATTGATGGTGTTTCCTGGTATGGATATCTGACATCACCTTTGATGAGCAGATGTTTGGACCCTTGTTTGTTCTTATCTCAGTCAGGATGTGGATCATGCAATTGAGGCTTAGTGTTCAAGCTTGTGTAAATCTGTGTTGATGTATGAATGGGATGCCAAATGTAATTCCCCCATATCTGAAAGTATGTAATCTTCTGAGTCTAAAACTTTTTGGGGAGTTAGAAGATTCTTACTACCAATTCCAGGAGTTTGTGGAAAGCTGACAGAGTGATACAGGTGATCCTTTGGTAGCTGAAGTTGGGGTCACAGTTGGAATGAAGACTGATCTGCATGTCTCACTGGGAGGATGTCATACTGACCTCAGGTGGAGATGGGTGGTATTGAGGTCGAAGTTGGAGGTTGCTTATTGGGATGGAGCTCTCAGAATAGGGGAGAATGTCAAATATGATTAACAGGTATGAAATGCACAAAATCACAAAAATTATAAAAATTACACATAATGAAATCAGAAGTGTATCCAAGCCAATTAACATATTAATCATTTCATGTAATTATTCTCCAAACCTTTGTTTTTTAATTTTTTTGCATGTGTGCAAATAATCTGCATGTATATAAGTTCACCTTGATTGTTCAATGCCCACAGAGGAGAGAAGACAGCATTAGATCTCCTGGAACTAGAGGTAAGGATAGTTATTAGTCACCAGATGTGTGCTGGGACTGAGCCAGGGTCCTCAGCAAGAGCAGCCAGTGCTCTTAATCACTGAGCCATCTCGCCAC
>NW_008464317.1:0-829 GCF_000622305.1 Nannospalax galili
ATGTGTATTTTTATTGAATTTTTGTGCATTTCATACAAAACATCTTAATCAGCTTTATGGCCCTTCCCCCATCCACACCTTCCATATCACACCCCCCCAGATCCAATTTCATGTATTCTGTCATATCATAAGGAAACAGAGTCTTCCAGGTCTCTGGGAACTTGATCATAAGAATCTACATCAATGGTATAAGTATGCATAAAACCACTATAAACTCAACCAGAACAAACTGAAAATAGAACTGGGAAAATGAGCAGCTGGCCCCAACCTTAGCCAAGAAACTATAGTTGGTTCTTAATAAAAGAATATAGCCTACTCTGTTTCTGAAAAGATCTTTGTGGGATTTAAGATTATATTTAATTGAAAAGAATATTCCAAATCAATTAATCTTTCCTGACCTAGTATAAGCTACATATATATTTATATGATTTGTGCATAAGTTGAGATATTTACTTCAATATAAAAATCAGGTACATTTCTTTCCAAGACATAACATTGCAATTTACAGAAAAAAAAAATGAATGCTGAGAATGCTCTTTATTGGACTGCATTCAAACTCATTCAAGAACCCATGTTTTCCAAGGCCTCTCTCCTCAAGAAGGAGTACCACAAGAGTATATGGAAAGTTACAATAAACAAAGCCGGAAATGAGATTGATTTAGGTTTATGTATTCAAATACATTTGCGATCAAATCTGGCACCAAATGTTTCAGTTGCCTGTTTGGAATAATAAGAATCATTCCATCTTTAAATCTGCTCTGGTTATCTTTCCAAGACAGAAATATCCAAGTTTAACTGCTGAGTGGTTTTCAATGTCCAATGACAAAGC
>NW_008464318.1:0-829 GCF_000622305.1 Nannospalax galili
AGCTGTTCAAAACTAATTAACTAACCTGGACCACAGGGCTTTTCACTTCCTGGTTCCAGTAAAACCCAGGCTGTAAATCCTCCACGGTTAGGACACTTTCCTTTTGTTTTCAGGAATGTTAAAGGGTCACTGCCAAGTACTCCAGCCTGAGATTTATGGACTCATAAGGGCAAACATAGCTTTAGGGCTCCATCAATTTGCAGACCTGCGAGGCTGCTCCAGAGCCCTACCTCAAGCTCAGAGGGGTGGGGCAGTGCTGGCTCTGGGCTTCTGATCCACCTCCATGGCTCCCCTCCCTGAGGAGACCGTCAGGGCTTTAAGGCACAAGGAGTCCCTTCAAGGCCAAGGCTTGGTGGAGGCACTCTTCCCAGCAACCACCTCCCCTGGGAGTTGTGTGGTTCAGAGAACCCACACCACCACCCTAGCCCCACCACAGTCCCTGAGGGCAAAAACTCAGGACATCCCCAGATCCCTGTGGCCAAGAGAAAGGCTGTAACCAAGGGAACACAGTAAGGTCACACCTTGCTGAGTGAAAGCTAGCAGAGCCAAGGTATAACAGACCAGACTTCTGACCTGTGGCCGGCAAGGAGACGGGTTTCTAAAGCAGGGCCTCCTCCAACCGCGGTAGCATGCAGACCCTTATTCAGGGAGCCCACACAAATTCACAGAGGGGTCGGTCCACTTCTGAGCATACGCAGTTAAGCGGTGCACGTCTGAGCAGGCTCGGCATGCCAGAAAGAAGGAGGGAGAGTAGGACACACTTGGGGGCTCAGCCAAGGTCATGGCACAGGGTTAGGGTTAGAAGGGTGGAGAGGAACACCTCTGGGCA
>NW_008464319.1:0-829 GCF_000622305.1 Nannospalax galili
ACACACACACGTATATATATATTAAACAAAGCCACATGGTCAATACCAATCTGTGTGGTATTCAACATCTCTATCTTCATTTTGTCTCTGTCACTTTCTACACAAGGGGGAAGAAAAGACAACTTCTGCCTCACTCCAGCCTTCAATTGACTTGTTTTACAGTGCTGGGAATCAAACCCAAGACCTTGGGCATGCTATGCACCCTTCCACTGGGTTACATCCCCAGCCCCATCAACGGACTTTGTAGACTTCCCCATACTGCCTCTTTTTGGTGAGCAGAGGGCCCATTCAGAAGTCGTGATCTGAGATGCCAGTCCCACCTTCACTCTGTGTGACCTTGAGCAAGAAATCAGCCTGTATTAAAGATAAACCCCTGGAGTTTTAGAGCTAGGTGATCTGTATTTGAAGGTTGCTTCTGCTAGCCACTAGCTATGAATGGGTCAGTTAAACCTTCTGAAGCTTAGTTTGCTTATCTGTGAAATGCAGTTTATTGCTAGGCCTATTTTATGAGATTGTGTTGTGGTTTGAGTATGAAATGTCCTCCACAGAGTCATGTGTTTGAACATTTGGCCCCAGCTGTTGGCTCTGTTTGGGAAGGTTATAGAACCTTTAGAAGGTGGTGCTTTGCTGGAGGATGTATGTCTCTGGGATCTGGCTTTGAGGTTTTATAGCCTGGCCCCACATCTCTGCTTCCAAAATGCAGGTGAAATGTGATCATCTGATCATCCAGCCTCCTGCTCCTGCCACCAGGCCTTCTCTGCCTGCCTGTTTCCATGTCTTCTCTGCTAGAATAGACTCTCTCTCTCCCTCTCTGTCTCTCTCTCTCTCT
>NW_008464320.1:0-829 GCF_000622305.1 Nannospalax galili
AGTCCCTCCTGCATACCCACACCTAGTTGTCCCCGAATGCACAAGCAGCAAAATGAAATTTCCTCCGTGGTGTGCACAGCTGTGATGCAGCACTGCCTCCCAGTGAAGTTCCAGGTTGAAGCCCATCACCTGTTTCTTTTGAGCATCAGCTTTCAGACAGCAGACCCTGTTGTCATCTTCGTGACCTGGCCAAAGATGTTCTCCTCACAGTGTCAGTTCTGATTCCTTGAGACACTGCAGCACATGCGTGGATCCCGTGGGCAGGCCCTGGCCGGGCATCTGGCTCTTGATGTGGAAGCAGAAGAAGGCTTTGGTGCAAGTCTCCAAATGCACAGTGGGGCAGGCTGAGAGGGGACCAGGGCCAAGGACGGACAAGCACCCATGAGACTCTCTCTTGTTGAACCACACTTCTAAGCCAGCCCAGAACCGCACAAGTCGTCCAAGAGAACGTCAGCAGAAGTACAGGCTGCACTTGCGACCAGGCCACCCTTGAAGCTAAGTGCCACCATCCGACACTTGATGAGCTTGGGTTGGCCTCTTTACCTGTGTGATCTCGGGTAAACTGCTGTCCTTCCCTGAGCCTGCACTATGCCATCTGTCAGAGAGGCTGGGCCTGCCAAGTGCTTAGGAAGAAATTCAGAATGATCTCTGGGGACATGTTCATGCACTGGCCAGTTCACATTTGTGGTCATCATGACTACCATCGTCATCGTGATACTTACCACTGTCTTCCTCCTCAGCACCACCATCACCATCGTCAGCATCACCAACATCCTCACCATCACACACAACCACCATTGTGATCACCATCACCATCATCATCATCATC
>NW_008464321.1:0-828 GCF_000622305.1 Nannospalax galili
AGCTGAAATCTGAAGCCAGGCTTATCTCCCTCTCTCTTCAGGAACAAGTCTCCAAGTGTCCCGTTGTGATAAGAGCTGCCTCCAGGTATAGGAAACATTTTCCTTTTCAAGGCAGTTTGTTCCTCATTCAGGCATCCTGCAGGCCCCACCCTGCCCTTCCCATCTCCTTCTTTAGTCTCCAGCCCCAGGTTCTGCAGGTCTGCTTTCTCAAGTGGTCTGTGTGAATAAATACTTTGTGAGATCAGTTTTTTAGGCTTGTACTTCCTGAAATGTCCTGAGGGAGGGGAGGGTTGTTCAAGTTACTTGCCTGGAGCATAAACTGAGGTATCTCCATTTATCCCTTCAGGGGCCACTGTCCCTTGGAGCTACTGATCAGGGCAGTGCTGTGCTTGTTGGTCCTTGCTGGTCAAGAAGGTGTGAATGAAAAGTTCCCAGGAAAATCCTGCATCTTGGACTGAACTCCCTGCATGGCTGATAGTACTTTGATGACTGTGGAGAGTTTAGAATGTTGCAGATCCAGAGTCCATTTACAATTTATCTTGGGCCATCTTTGGCACCTAAATAGCCACTCTTTGCCCACCTCTGTTTCTGACCTAAACTCTTGTGACTAACAGATCAAAAACCTTTAGAAATGTATTAACTTAACAAAGTCCTAGCCCCCACCAACCAAAAGGCTAAGAATGCCATCAGATAGAGTCTGAGGCCTCTAGCTGAGATTTCTCTTTTGCTGTATATGCCTACTTAATATTTCCACCAATGTATTGAAAATTGTCTTGAGGGCTGGAGAGATGGCTCAGCAGTTAAGAACACTGGCTGTTTTTGCAGAAG
>NW_008464322.1:0-829 GCF_000622305.1 Nannospalax galili
GCAGCTGGGTTTTTATGTGTTTCTGAACAAAAAAAGTAGGAATAGACTGAGTGTTTACCACAAATTTATGTCATATTTTACATTTATTCATGAAATACTTATGAATATTCTCTATTCAGTTGTCTGAAGCAAAGTTCCAGGAAGTCATGGAGTCCAGGAATCTGCTCAGTTCCTGAGAGAATCAGTGAGCACTCAGTTCTGTATTCACCAGGTAGATGCTGCAGTGTGAACAGAAGATACAGGACAAAGGAAAAATAATCCATCGTCTGGTGCTCCCATTATTCCTAGCAGCTTGATGCTTCTACTAGAATATTTAAATGTAATTTTAACTCATTAAATGGAAAATTGCAAACTGAAATAAAAATGCATCTTTCAGATAAAATATGTACCAATAATGGAAAATAATTATAATTTTCATGATAAAGATTATATTTATTTAGCTATAATTATCGCAGCAATGAATATTGGTATAACCAAGAACTGTAATCCAACATGCTGTCATTCATGAAGAGGAAACTTGAGTATGTGTGCTTGTGTGTGTTTGTATCTAGGTGTAGATATGCTTTTATATGTGAGATGTAAATAATGAAAATTTTCATTTCCCAAATTAGGAAGTGAATATTTTGTGTATATTGCTATGTAAGAACTCATTATTTACAAATATATGTATATATTTCAGAAGTTTCTGTAAAAGTACAACTTGACTAAAATTAGGTAGTAGGAGGGCTGAAGAGATGGCTCAGGGATTAAGAGCACTAGTTGTTCTAGCAGAAGGTGTGGGTTCAAATCCCTGCAGCCACATGGTGGCTAACAATCATCCGTAACTCCC
>NW_008464323.1:0-829 GCF_000622305.1 Nannospalax galili
CATATCCACAGGCAAGTCCTGACAGTTCTCTGAGGCTCCTTCCTGCTAGTGGAACACAGGATATTGATCTTTTTCCAGTTGTCTTACAGAGTAATTCTGTGACTCAAATGGTAAACATATGGCCCCCCGGCAGCGTGCTGTCCAGCTCTACAGGCCTGGGCTGGCTCAGAAAGGACAGAAAGAGACAAAGCCTCGTGTTCAGCAAGATATCCTGAACGTTAATTCAATGCACAGCCAGTTGCCCCCAGTGTCAGAGAAGCACCTTCAGAATGGTCAGGACAGGCTGCACCAGCTGTATGCTCTGAGAGCCTGGGAAGGGACAGAGATGGACTTGGGCAATGCAGAATGCCTTTGAGCTGAGGGTAGGGTTCAGTTCCCCAGACAAGACCCCGAGGGGCCGGCAAGCTGTGTTTAATAGAAAGCACACATGGAAATAAGGGATGCAAGATGGGGAACTGAGCTGGGCACCTGATTGTCACATGCACCTGGAGGTATCCAGCCCATGCTGCACAGTGGGGAGACAATCCACCCAGGACAAACAGGAATCACACTAAGCAAGAAAACCAGCCTCGGTCCTCAGACCTGTATTTAGAAAGAGTGTCCTTAAAGAGGCAGTTCAGGTAACATGGGGTCGTGAGGGTGGGTGGGAATCCAAGCTGCCTGGGGTCCTTGAAGAAGAGGGGCTCAAGACAGATACACAGAGGGATGCCTACATGAAGACCCAAGGTAAGGAAGGATCCCACGCACAGGAATCACTCAGTGAGGTGCATTTGCACATTGCTTGGCCAGGGACACCTCTGGGGAGCCACTGGTTACTGCATGGGCTTTC
>NW_008464324.1:0-818 GCF_000622305.1 Nannospalax galili
GAGAGAGAGAGAGAGAGAGAGAGAGAGAGAGAGAGAGAGAGAACAAAGATGCACAAGTGGAAGTCAGAGAACAGTTTCCAGAAGTTGGTTCTAGGTTCTGGGGCCCAAACTGTGGTGTCAGGCTCAGGCGACAGATAAGCACTTCTACCTGCTGAGCTATCTCACCAGCCTGCATTTTTTAATAAAATAAAAATAAATGCTCCACTGTATGGCTTTCAAAGGTCATAACTCATTGAACAGCCCACCAGCCCCAGACACCACCACTGGTGCTGTCCCCCATGAGACAGACCTACTCCTTCATAAACCAGTCATGCTCTCGTATGGGTTGATTTTAATATCAAAACAGCATCTTACAGAGAACAGCAACAAGCATGGACAGAAAGCGGAGTACACAGCTACACTGCAGTTGGACCTGTGTGGTCTGTAACCCAGAGCATGCCTTCTGGACCCACATTCAGCATCCCCCTGAAGAACAGAGAGAGACACCTTGCTGACCTGGTCACAAACAGTGGATCCCTGAACAGATCCCCACAGGCTTTGGGGAAGGGTCCCTAGGTGGGGTGCACCCAGGCTCCCACCCTCAGCATCCCCAGGCTCCGTGTATCCTGACACACAGCAGGTGCACCCTCCAGGCTGTTAGGAGGGGCAGACACCTGTTAGTCAGGAGACCTGTCCTTTACCCACAAGGTCCTGTCAGAGCAAGTGAAGTGCAGTGGACCCCAGAGCAACAGCAATGTGCCCTGTAGGCTTAGCTCCCTCTGGAATTAAATCCTCTCTCTCTCTCTCTTTCTCTCTCTCTCTCTCTCTCTCTCTCTCTC
>NW_008464325.1:0-829 GCF_000622305.1 Nannospalax galili
ATGTGTATGAATGTTTTGCCTGCATGTCAGTAAGTGTACCTGTGTCATGCAATGCCTGAAGAGGTCAGAAAAGAGTATTGGCTCCTTTGCAACTGGAGTTAGAATTGTTCACAGCCATGTGGGTGCTAGGAGCTGAATCCAGGTCCTTTGGAAGCACAGCCAGTGCTCTTAACCACTGAGCCATCTCTCCAACCCCCACCATGCATTTTTAAACTGATGTTTTACTAAACCCTTGCTCTTTCCTCAAACGCATTCCTCACTGTCTTTAGTTTATGCGTTAGTGGGAATGTGAGAGGCCTGAACCTTCTGCAAGGCTAAGTGGAACTTCAAAGATTGTGTAGACCAGAATGTCACGGGACCAGAGCCTAGTTAAATTTATCTTGGGCTGTGTTAGCCCCTTATTAAGCATTCTTTTTCATTTCTATGTCTATTCAAACAACATTGTAAATACCAGGTGGAAGCTTCTAAATTATTAACTTAGCAGGCCACTAGCTTCCACCAACCAAAAAGCTAAGGGTGTCATCAGACAGAATCTGAGGCCTGAAACAGGTTTCTCTGCTTTTCTGTGACCTGCCCATCTGGTGTTTCCACCAATGTATTTGAAGTGTCTTGACTTATTACCTTTGTTCTGTTTCTACAAAAATTTCATGAAACTGTTATTTCATTGGAACATGGTATTTGGTGAAACTTAAATCTATGTTCCCTGGCCATGGTTACGTAGTTCTAGAATAAACCTTCTCCTTTATTTCTTTGAGGTGAGATGCCTCTTTCATCAGCAGGAGTGTACTTGAACCCACTGTTGTATCTTCCTGAGGTATGAAAAAAAAAA
>NW_008464326.1:0-829 GCF_000622305.1 Nannospalax galili
AGAGCACTGGTTGCTCTTGCAGAGGACCTGGGTTCAATTCCCAGCATCCACCTAGTAGCCAACAACTGTCTATAACTCCAGTTCCGGGGACTCCAGTGCTCTCTTTTGACATCCTCGAGCACTGCACTACATGGGTACACTTACATACATTCAGGCAATAGACTCATATACATAAAATAAAATAAAAATAATTTTTTTAAAAACCCATTCCTGTGACAGTGGCATGGCACTAATTCATTCATGACCTAATCCCATCCTCAAGGTCCCACCTCCAAGGCTTTCACAATGGTGATGAATTTCAGCATGAGTTTTGGAAGGGACATTCAAACCATAGCAATGATTCTTCCTTTTCCCCTTCAAATAAAGCACAAAGGCAGTTGTTTTCCTTTGTCTATAATTATAGAGCTATGAATCGAGAACCTAATATCAGGTGCCTTCATTTCTGATTTTTAAGTCATCCACAGTAGGATTATCTAGTATTGCTAGATCAGTTTTGTAGGTGAGAAAACACACCTGGAGATATTATATGATTTTCTTGAAGCAAATCTAGTGACTAAATGGTACAAACCCAGGGCTTGTTCTCAGATGACGAATTATGACACAATTTACTTATTCAACAGCATGCATTGAATTTCTATAAAGTGCTGGGAATAGTACTCAGCACTAGGAATACTGCAGGAAACAAAGGTGAGACTTCTCCCAGGATAGACCAGGCATTTTAGTGAGGGTGGGTAGTAAAGACTGATGCAAGCAAATGTAGACTATAATTTTGAGAACATTAAGTTCTATAAATGACCATGAAGCAAAGGCAAATAAGGGGTCAGTGAGT
>NW_008464327.1:0-829 GCF_000622305.1 Nannospalax galili
GTTCTCGGCTTATATATCTTTAGCCTCTCCCCTTCATGGAGCTAAGGTCAACTGATTGGGTGGGAGGGGTAATTGCCCCCCCCCAGCTCCTTCCAAGGAGTGTGGGAAGGAGCTGGGACTATAGCTTGCTGCCATAGTGGTCAGTTGGAGGAACTTCCAGGTAACAAGGTGCATTGCCCCAGAAAGATGGACCTTGTCCCCAGCGTTTGTACTCAGATGTCCTTTGGTGCAGGTTCATCCATTGGAGTCTGGTCAGTTTATCTTGAGATCTTAAGGACAGTCTACTCTCCCTGGAGCAGCAGTTATCAGTCTCCAATAGTTCCCAGGCTAGGGCTGGCCTCCTGCCCATTTTCCTCACTCTACTCTGGGCCCTTGCCTGATTGAGTCCATATGTGCTTGATGCCACCATTGCCGCAAGTTGACACAAGCATCCGGTGGCCTGAAGTCCTTTGTTTCTCAATGTTCATGGACCAACCCTGGATCCTACAATCTTTCTACCCCCTCTTCTGCAATGGTCCCTGAGCCAGGGGACGGTGAGGTTTAACATAGGAGTCCTACCCAGGGACACACTCTGCAGTCTCTTATTCTCTAAAGCATAGCCAGTTATGGCCTCCTGTGTGCATCATACTCTGTTGTGTGAGGAAGCCTCACCGGTGACAGTTGAGGGTTGCGTTAGCATTCTCTCTATCTCCTGTTCTGTTATGTTCCATGAGCTTTATGTGTAGAAGTTTCACTGTACATATGTCACTTAGGATGGGGCAACTCTTAGATGTATAGTCTCTGTGTGTGACCAGGTGTGGAACTCTGCAGTAGCCTCCATCTGTTGCAA
>NW_008464328.1:0-829 GCF_000622305.1 Nannospalax galili
GCCCCACTCCCAGAGGTCAATGAGCTTTGTCATCTACTGTCCGATACCTCAAGAACCTTTGTTTCAGACATTTTTTTCTCCTTCCTGTTTTTGATTTTTCTTTAGCAATTTTAGGCAGAAATTTGAGACTTTTCTCTGTTGCCTATCTCAGCAGAATGCAGAAATCTGATGCCTCTGTTCAGTTTAGCTTTTAAAAGTATATTAGTTAAGCGATTTCTAATGACGCCAGTTACTTATGAAGCAGTAGATATTAGAGGTAAAACGTTGAATAAACACTCCTGCTTTGTGGACATGAGGAGTGGTCCCTGACTTAGAAAACTGGGTGATCCCTGAAGCATTCTGTTTAGGAAAGAAAGCAAGTTCACATGAGCATGACCAAAATATTTAAGAGCCTTAAAAACATTGATGCTGTTTAGTGATAAAGCACATGTACTGTTTTTCCAGAGGACCTGAGTTTGACTCCCAGCACCCAAGTGCGGTGGCTCACAAATGCCTGTAACTCCAGCTCCAGGGGATCCAATACCCTTTTCTGGCCTCTGCAGGTACCTGCACTCACATTCTCACACACAGACAGACACAAGTACATATAATTAAAAATAAAATAGATCTGAAACAAAGGAGTCACCTACTGAAGCTTCTGCTTGCCAAAGATGAGACCTGGGAGCATGGATGGAATGGTCATGATGCCCTGGGGCAGCCCACCTATGTCTGTGTCAGGAAGAAATTCGTCCACCAACCCAGGAATGCTTGGGACTCAGTCACGATTTTGATAGCCAAAATTTAAAAAGGAAATCATATATTTTCCTGCTATTTTCTCTCTCCTCTCTCT
>NW_008464329.1:0-829 GCF_000622305.1 Nannospalax galili
ATAAATAAATAAATAAATAAATAATAAATAAAGGAGCCTTCAGCAGGGAGTCCAGTCTGAGTCCACATGAAGCGAGGAAACAAGGACCTGGGTGGTCCAGCACTGCAAGGAACAGAAAGAGGGGTGTGTGTATTGTGTGTTTGTGCACATGTACCTGGAGATGCACAGTATTTTAAATCCAAACTATAGCCCCTGTGGCAATATAATTCCCTACAAAATTTAGTCAGTTTCTTAACCATCCAGTGCCAATAAATTCTGGTTTTCATCATCCATAGTCAAGTTATCTTTCTTTATCTGATTTATTTTTGCCCCATCTTCCATTCTGGCTCTTACCTAACAGGAGCATCCAGGATGACACTGGCCCTGGACAAGCTGGAGAGGCACCAGCCCAACTCCCGCCACTCAGGAATCAGGATGCTTGGTTTCCCAAATTTCTAAGCCCCGAATGCCTATATTCTCTATTTTCAGTATCTATTCTTGCACTCAAGTTTCCGGCTTGCCCTCTTCTGTGTCTTCTTTCTGTGAAAGTAGAAGCCACATCACAACACTCTGAACCACATTTAGGGCTGCAGGGAGTCACGCAGCGGACTTCGCAGTATATCCTGGGGCCTGTCCCACTGAAAGTTAGCTCAGTGCCAGCTTCTCTGAGGAGGATGTCTTTCTTGCACTTGCAGATATTTGAAAAATATGCCAGAGGCTCACATATCCCTCGTTACCATAATTTAAGTCGCCTGTGTGTTAAATACAGGAGGAAAAATTGCAGCCACTGGGAGGACTACACTACGTGTGGCTTTTTACAATACAAGCTGATTCCTGACAGTTGTCTGAT
>NW_008464330.1:0-829 GCF_000622305.1 Nannospalax galili
TTTCTGGCTGGTGCTGGGTGGTTCCAATGTATCCCCTGTCCTGAACAAAGAGGGTAACTCTGAGAGGGTACCCAGCTCCTCAAGGGGCTGTCTGTAAAGCCCATTGACATGTAGCACCACAGACAGCTTCGTTCTTTGTCCAACTTCTCCAGAAAGGTGATCCCTGGAATCCACTAACTATTCCCCTCAGAGAAGAGGCATCAAAAACCAAGCAACAGTAAGAAAACATAATGGTCAGACAAAAGCAAAGGTGGTCGAATCTCTGAAACTAAACGTAGAGCGGACACGGCTTCCAGGCAGCATTTATGATCTGTTCTGTGGACAGTGAAGCTGTTAAGAATATCAGCTTGGCCTGGTACCATTTCCATGACCTAGATCCCTGCTGATCCCTCCCTGAGTCAGAACTGGAGCAATCTTGCACAGAGAGGCAAGGCTTTATTGCTTTACGTCTGTTGTTTTTAAAGAAAGAAGTTCCTCGGCAGTGTCCTGATAATTGAGTCTATTAATGCTACAAGTTTGTTCAGCTGACCGTGACAGGTGATCATGAACCAGAGGGCAGATCTGCTGTCTTCCGTCTTCTGGAAGACTTCCTTATTTTAATTCCAGTGTTCCCAGCAGGGACTGTTGGGTCTCTGCCCAAGAAAGAGCAAGTTGTGATCTCGACATGAGTATCTATCTGCCTGATGGGTTGGTGGTGGTGGAGGGAATCCTCGCATCATCTTTCATGTGTGGAAGACTTTCTTACAGATCTTTCTGTGTGCCTTGTTCCAGCATGTTCCAGGATTGAAGGACAATAGCAATATCTTTTTCTTTTACTTTTTTTTTTTTT
>NW_008464331.1:0-829 GCF_000622305.1 Nannospalax galili
AAAAATATTTTTGCTAGAACCTCATTTCCCTTTCTAAATAGTAAAATGAAAAAATAAGATTTGATTATACCTACAAGCCCTATAAAAATTCTGATTTCTAAAAAGAAGTCACAGAATGTAACGACTTCCTGTGCCCTGATCATCTTGCATAGCGGGGTGCTAAGGCTGAGCATAACTAGACAGGACACACAATAACAAGCTTATCAGTATAGAGGGGCTCCACTCCCTTCCCCAACATTTTCTCACAAGTGCTCTTTATAGCTGTAGGAACTTGAAGTGGGAGGGGAGTGTGGGGTAAACTGCTCAATAGTCAGTGCTTCCTGGATGTGGAAGTAACTATCAAAACAGATAACTTCCAGCAGAGCTCAGCCACTGCCAGTCTGTCCTTTTGCTGAGAGGCTGAACCAATTTCTTATAAACTACGAATGGAGGAAGCAATGAATACTCAGATCTCCTCAGCCTCCAATCCAGATGCTACTGCTCACCTCGCTTAAGTACCTATCTTCATTACTCACTGAAAAATTATTAACTGAGCAAGTCAATGTGCCATTTAAGAGATAACCAAAGACAGACATGATCCCTGTTCACAACATAAATATTTTATTTCCACCCTATGAAGAAGGTGGATGTTCATCAAAGAGTTATCACCTGATTGCTGTGTCTTTGGATGCCATGAGAACCTGTGTATGCATGAACATTCATGCACACACATCTTTCACATGTAGTCATGTACATATATCAACATTTTATCTTGTTTACAGAAAGTTATATCAACTAGATTTTTAAAAATTATTTATTTAATAACCACATGATTATAAGAAGCATTTCA
>NW_008464332.1:0-829 GCF_000622305.1 Nannospalax galili
GTGCTACACAAGCAAACGAAAAGATACACACGTAAAATAAAAATACATGCTTGAAAAATCCATTTAAATTAAGAAAAGAAATATAGATTTCACTGAGACTTTGTCATTTTTTTCTTAAGCCGATGATAACATGTGCAATATGAAGAACAGACATTAATATTGGGAGAGTAAAGAAATATTGATTCACATCTAATAAAATAATTTTTCAATCATCTTAATAGAACTAATAATATCTCCGTAGCATGATGCTAGGTTATGTGTAAATATTAATTAGATCGGTTTTAAGCAACTTATGGGAGTGTGGGAATGGTACTGACACTGAGGTATTTACATACTGCACGAAAATCTCAAACTGCTTAATGAGGCAATGCATAGTGATACATGACTTTAATCCCAGCCCTCCAGAGGCAGAAGCAGGCTGCTGTTGACTGTGAATTCAAGGCCAGCCTAGTCTTCATAGAGAGTTCCAGGGCAGCTGTGGCTATTTGGTGATAACCTGCCTCAAAAAAAAAAGAAAGAAAGAAAAGAAATCAACAATGACATCTCCGTCTCAGGTCGACAGCATTTGTCTTCAGACTGCGCTTCCACTGTGGATGAGATTCCTTCTTCCCTCAGAGAAAACGCATTATTTTTATGTCTGTACTCAGTAATGACAAAAGACAGAAGCTAACACAGAAATCTGGATTTTATTTCAAATCCATAAATTTAAGGAGCTCGAGCTTTTCTTTATGTACAAAATGACCACACAAGTATATAGGTTGTATTTTGTAAAAATAAAAAATATTTAAATGGGAATGCGGAGGGAAGGTTATACAAAGAATCTTGGGGA
>NW_008464333.1:0-830 GCF_000622305.1 Nannospalax galili
CCAACGACTTCCTTGGTACTGCCTGGCCTTCCCCAGCCTCAAGCCTCTCCTGATTTCTACCCTCACTTCCCTTGCCTCCATCTAACCTCCCTGTCCCTTGGTTCCCCACTCAGTCCCCAGACCTGAACCAGTTTTCTGGCCTAAACACAGTGCTCATTGAATTTGACCAGCGTTATCTCCATTCCACCCAAAGGCCTTATCCTCAGTCCCTTCATCGGACCCTCAATCACCCCAGACCCCCAGTGGGGCATTTGGTCTTTGCCTTCGCAGTCTGATCCTGGCCCCTTGTTGGGATCTGATGTGCTGGGGTAGTTGGGCTGTGGTGTGGGAAGGCCATAGCTGTGGTCTGACTGGGCATTCTCACTTTTGGTGCCCCAATTTCTAACCCTGGGGTGCTGCCTCTTCACCCCTAACCCGTGCCTAACCTCCTGAGCTCTGCTCTGGCAGGATCCCTGGAGTTACACCTACCTGACATGGTGAGGGGGCTGGACCGAGGTGCAATCTGCTTCACTGTCGCCGCTTGCCGGGCTGGTGGTCAGTCGTGAAACTCAGGGAAGTGGAAGATGTGGAGCGGGAGGCCCGGGAAACTCAGGCTAGCAAGAAGCGGCGGAAGAAGAGGAGGAAGGGGCAGCCGGAGGACCTGGAGTTCACCAACGGTGGCGGCAACGTGTACATTCTCACGGTGCGTGCAGTCTGCAGCCACAGAGGCCTGGATCGGGGCTGACCTGTGTGCACTGACTGCTGGGACATCTCTTCTAGGGGAAGGTGGAAGCGGAATTTGAACCCTGAGAACGGGGAAGTGGGGGTGACCAGAAGAGTCTTCCTGGTCA
>NW_008464334.1:0-830 GCF_000622305.1 Nannospalax galili
GTCACAAAGGAGCTCCTCTCCCAGAACATTCCTGAATACTGAGGAGATTTAATGCAACATCAGACATGCATGGTTCACCAGCACATGTCCCAGAATCTCTACATGGAAGGTACATGCACTCAACACTTGTCAGGTATTATGTCTTAGTAACATGGAAATTATCTAAGAAAATGTCTATAAGGTAGAGTGAATCTTCACTTGCATAGAAATATTCAAGGCAGCTGCTCCAAAGTTCAGAAGTGGGCCGTGGAGTAGCGACAAGTATTTTTGGTATCTGAAGCCAGCTTGTCAATGTCACTATTAGTCAGGAAATTAATTGCAGTGACATTGGGATACCCCTCTTGCTAAAAAGCAGAACAGTAAGTGGGGCTGGAAAGATGGCTCGGTGGTTAAAAGCATTTATTTCTTTTGCAGAGGCCTGGGGTTCATTTCCCAGAAGTGGACAAGTGGGGTGGTGCACAACTACATGTAACTACATCTCCAGGGCATCTGATGCCCTCTTCTGGCCTCTACAGGCACTTGTGCTCATGTGCATATATTGCCCACCCCACCATAGACATAGACACATCCACTTACTAAAAATAAATGTAAATATTAAGTAAAAAGAAGAACAGGAGCTGGGGATGTAGTTTAATTGGTAAAGTGCTTGCCTAGCATGCACAAAGTCTGGGCTCAATCACCAGCACCACACGGACCAGGAGTGATGATGCATGCCTGTAATTCCAGTGATTGGGTGGTAGAGGCAGGAGGATCTGAAGTTCAAGATCACCCTCAGCTACATAATAAATTTGATGCCCACTTGGGCTATATGATACACTGACTCAAATAAT
>NW_008464335.1:0-830 GCF_000622305.1 Nannospalax galili
TTTTAATGTTGGAAACACTGAAAAGAACATTCTTGTCTTTGAGTGAAAGTAAGACTTAAAATTGTACACGGAGTAGACCTAAATTGCAAAATAGGGAATGCATATGTTAATATCATTGGATTGAAGATTAAAATAGTAATGATCAAAGGAAAGGGTGGTTGGATGTGTGACATTTCTTCCTTGCAACTTATTGTATCTTTATAGAACCCTTATTGTCAGCACACACACAAAAGGTTCAAAGGCAGATTCTATTAATAAAATGCTTAGTTAAGAGGCTAAAGTAAGTATCGCTTAAAAGATAACAGATCTGCAGATGAACTAATAACTACCAACAGCATCCAGGGTTTTTCAGCTGACGGATCCCTCCTCCCTGTCCCCTGCCCCCCAGGTTTGAAATCTGATGTTTCCCAGCCTACATGAAGGCAACAGTCTGGCAGAAGTTAGCCCTGGAGTTCTTCAGTCTCCACACCACTGGATCTCTGGCAAGGGAACCCTTTTAATCTCTGCATTTGCATCTGTTCAAGGGCATCTGACTCTGGTGACCCTCAACATTTCCTCATGATTTCAAAAAAATATTGGTACTTGTCTAATTTTTGTTGTATAAAAAAATACCTGTGAACAGGCAATTTATGAAGAGCAGAAAGGTTCCATTGGCTCCCAGTCCAAGAGTATGGCACTGGCATCTGGTGAAAGGCTTCTTGCTACATTGCCATATAGCCAAGGGCATCACTAGGAGAAGCCTGAGCAACCTGCCTGCACTAGTCTCTTCCTGGTATAGTGCTGCCAGTGCATTTCTTGGAGCCCTACTTTCACAAACTCTGGTTACAAGA
>NW_008464336.1:0-830 GCF_000622305.1 Nannospalax galili
ACCAGGACAGGTACGTAGGGCTAATGAGGGGACCTGTTTGGGACTATTGAGTATCTGGAGCGGTGATCCTGAACTCTGGGTCCTCCTTTGAAGTTGGGGGAAAATCCATTACTTGCCCAACCCAGGAAGCACAGGGGGCCTAGTGCCAAGAGGTCCATCTGCTCCATGGGCACTGGGTTAATAGGTCTGTGGTCAGAGTGGCTGCAGGATTTTGGTTCCTTCCTCTGCAGCCATCCCTGTAAGACCTGGGGAAGGCATGGCTTTGGAAACCTCAGTGTTTCCATCTGAGTACTGGGAATGCTCTTAGGCACCCTGAGGACCACTGCAGGGCTCAGTAGGTTGGCAGCTGCACAGCCCCTGCCTTACCTTGCAAGGTAGGAGACAGTTACCACCATGGAGAAGCCAGGGTTTCTGATTTTCAGGGAGAACTTTTCCAGGCTGGTCAGAGGGAATTTGGTTATGTCTGGAGGCAGAGACCTTTGACCCAGATAAGACTGTATGTGGAAACACCTACCACAGCTAAGAAATTTGGAAATAACCATCTGCAGTTTGCAGCTTTCTCTTTAAATAAAGGGGGTCAGGCTAAATGTCTTGTTTCCCCACAGGAAGATTCTACCCCACCCACCTCTGTAACAGGGTTAGAGTCTCATTCCTAGTCCATGTCTGTGAGGAACTAAGAGCACAGGTCGTTTGAAAGGACCAAGCAGAATGGAACTCTGGTTAGCCTAGGAAAGTTGGGAGGCACAGTTGAATGTGATGGTTGTCCCTAAGTTGGGGACACTGAATACTTTTAATAGTAATAGTAACACACTCATGCAAGTGCCAGGAAC
>NW_008464337.1:0-830 GCF_000622305.1 Nannospalax galili
TTAAGAAAATATTTTACTGGGGCTGGAGAGATGTCTCAGCAGTTAGGAGCATTGACTGTTCTTGCAGAAGACCTGAGTTCAAATCCAAGCTCGCACATAGTGACTAACAATCGTCCATAACTCCAGTTCCAAGGGATCCAACACCCTCTTCTGTCCCCCACGGGCACTGCACAACACAGGTGCACTTACACACATGCAGGTATAACACTCATATGCATAAAATAAAAAATACAAATTGTACCATCGGTATCTTGACATTTTGAGTATGTGAGAAGTCAGTGGGCTTTTTACTTTTTCAAGAACATTAAAACAAATGACATTTTGGAGAACCGGGCTGTCAGAACTTCCTTCTAAACTTCCTTAAATGATCATGTGCAGTTAACTAGGGATGTTTTCTTTTCCATGATTTAAGTCCCACAGTCCTGAGACTCCTGGTTTTGATCTCAGTTGGTTGTGAGATATCTAAAGTAAAGGTGAGTCAAACAGAGTCAGCAGCCACACACCAGAGCCACAGCCAGACACTCTGCTTCTCTAATTTCATTTGGAGCAAGAATGAAGTATTGTGTTGCTTTATGTTCCTGCTGCTGCTCCCCCCCTGCCCTCACTGCTCCTTCTCTCTTCCTCCTCCTCCTCTTCCTTCTCTTACACCTCTTGGGGTTTTTTTTTTTTGCTTGTTTATTTGTTTGCTTATTTATTTTTTTCAGACAAGGTCCATTGCATAGCCCAGTCTACCCTGGAACTGGTGATTCTCCACATTAGCCTCCCCAATGCTGGAAATATAGGCACTCATCACCACACTCTGCTATTTTATTTACTTATTTATTTATTTA
>NW_008464338.1:0-830 GCF_000622305.1 Nannospalax galili
TAAATAAATGATGAATAAATAAATAAAATATAAAAATAAAATATTGGACAAATCTCAAAACTCTAGCTGTCCCGCTGAAAAGATTAGAATCCCTTTCAGAGTGTCTTAAGCCAAATGATAGAGAAGGAGTCTCAAGCTTACCTCAAAGCTCACAGCTCCATTGTGGTCTGTATCAAATGCATTGAACAGAAAATGTGCATATGTTGTCGAGTCTGAAACATTGAAAAGGGAACAGCATACGTTAGTGTTTCTGTAGCCCGCCGCTCCGTCTGCATCAGCCTGTGCACTCTGTCCCTCCTGCAGCTGCAGATCCACAGCCCCTGATGGCAGACATTCTCCAGGAGCTTCTGGCTAGGATTAATCTCAACACATGAGATCTCTGGTATTGCTACAAAACCCGGGGTGAGTGATGGTCCCATAGGTGGTATTCAAGATTAAGAGACATGTCTGGACATTGTTTGGTGCTTGGCAGAAACTTATTTATAAGAAAAGCAACAAGAACCTGAATAATGATGCACGGGTGAGTTGCTTTTATCAACCCTCCTGCCATTGTTAGCACTTTGATGGTACAACACAAAGAAGTCTTTTCAGACAGAGAGAGGTTGGGAAATTTGCTGAAAGTCACACAGGCAGAAGAGACATGAAGGTTCAGGGGCACACAGCCAGTAAAGTTGACTGGTGGCAAGGCACAGTAGCCCAGTAGGAGGGGATCGAGTGGCCTTTGAGACTCCCAGTTCCTTGCCATTGCATGCAGTAGGCAGCCCCTGCCTTGAGTCCTGGGAAGGATTCAAGGCTCTGGATAATGGGGATAATTATGGGTGACTGGATCT
>NW_008464339.1:0-830 GCF_000622305.1 Nannospalax galili
GGGGAGGGAGGTGGTGTAGTGTCCAGTAGTGTATCTACTGGTGAGCCCACCAGACCCTAATGATTGTTCTAAACCCAAGGTCACATAGATGGTCCTAGTTAAACTCTATGGGACACAAAACAAAAGTAAGGATTATGAAAAAATAGATTTGTAAGAAAAAAGAGCAACTGATTGGCAGGGCTGAGAAGGAAGGAACAAAGAGTTAGAGGAAAGCAACCAGAATGCACTATATACATGTATGAAATTGCCAACGAACAAAATTAATTAATAATTTTACTCTCAGACAGCTGGTCAGTTAAACCTATGAACTCACAGCAATGGTGACAACATGCACAAGTTTCACACAAACTCAAACCAGATAAAAATCTCAGCACAGACGTGGGGAAGTGGGGAAGAAATCCCAACCCAACCCAAGGAACTTTGACAACCAATGGTTACTGGGAAGGAGGCAGTCTCATTCAAAGATGGTGCTATTGGTAGATTAACCAGGCTTTAATGGGTGGACCCATACTGAAGGACATTTGGGGGGACAAATTTAGACTCTATATGCCATAATATATATGTATATATATATGTAATATATATGTTAGAGTACTTTAAATTGGGTGACAGGAAGTAACGGGAAAGGATTTCTATACCATCAAATTTTATTGCATGCAAATTACAAAAAAGTCAATAAAAATATAAAAACCACTCAAAACTTGCTTGTCAATCTCAAGCTTTGTCTTGCATGCAGCAAGTGGTATTTGAGAGTTCATGGTATTTGATGATCATGTTTCATTTTCATAAAGAACTTTATAAATTGCCATGTACCTCCCTTTAGTAAGCCC
>NW_008464340.1:0-823 GCF_000622305.1 Nannospalax galili
TGTAATTAAGAAGCTATTGGCATTTGATAGCTGCTGGGAGAGGAAGAGTCAATCTTTTTTAAGGTGTGACCCTTGATAGAGCCACCATGCTCCAGAGCAGGTGTCACACCCAAGAGTATTTGGGAAACATAAACACAAAGGGACATAAAGTTGGATGGGTAGGGAGATGGTGGTGGATCTTGGAGGAGATGGGGAGTAATATGACCAAAACACATTGTATGAAATTCTATTAGAATTAATGAAAACATTTTGAAAAACCAGAGAGATCTCAAATAAACTAGTGGTTCACATTAAGGTCTTAGAACAACTGAACAAGTCAAATTCAAAAGCAGCAGACAGCAAGAAATAATAAACATCAGGGCAGAAATTAATGGAGACTCAAAGTAATAAAATTAGAGATGATAAAGAACACATTTCACCAGCTACCAATGAAATTTAGAGAATCTTTAGGGAATAGTTTGAAATGTTATACTCCAAAAGGCTAGAAAATCTAGGAAAAGGTATAAAACCCTAGACATACATGAACATATGACCTGCTAAAATTAAATCAAGAGGTTATGAACAACATAAGCAGATCCATAAGAAGCAATGAGCAGTAGTGCAGTTTCCCAACAACATACAGTGTGTTAGAAAGATTCAAGGTTGAATTCTCCCATAATTTTAACATCAGTACTCCCTTACCTATTCTATGAAATATAAAGGAAAGGAACACTGCCAACATCATGCTATGAAACCAGTATTACCTTGATAGTAAAACCAGATAAGGCACAGAAACAAAAGAAAGAGAAAGAAAGAAAGAAAGAAAGAAAGAAAGAAAGAAAGA
>NW_008464341.1:0-829 GCF_000622305.1 Nannospalax galili
GTCCATAACTCCAGTTCCAGGGGATCCAACAGCCTCTTCTGTCCTCCTTGGTCATTGCATGACACGGGTGCACTTACCTACACACAGGCAACACAGGCATACACATAAAAATAATAATTTTTTTTTAAAGGCAGAGGCAAGAGAGTCAGGAATTCAAGGATGCAGAAGTGGACTGTCTATTCTTTGATATATGGTGGGACAGTTCCCCATGTGACAAGTCAAAGAAAAAAATAAGTTAGATGGAGAAAATATCATAGAGTGATGAGATAAGGAAATTCCCATTTGATTGTGTCTATTTGTTGTATGGTTTTGCTGTTCTGTTTTCAGAGACAAGGTTTAAGTTGCTCAGCCGGCTTTGAACTCACAACCCTCCTGTGTCAGTCTTGCTGGAATTACAGCAAGGGGCCACAATGCCTAGCCAAGTGTGTTTATTCTTTTTTAATTTTTAAAATTACATTTATTTATTTTGTATATGTGTTTGTGTATGTGTAGGGGTCAGAGGACAACTTGGAGCAGTCTGTTCTCTCCTTACACCATGTAAATTTTGGGAATCGAATTCAAGTTGCCATGCTTGGCAAGTACCTTTACCCGCTGAGCTCATTACCAGCCTCTGTTTTTACCCCTGTAGACTCTTAGATGTGTTCATCATTCTCTTCAGGTTCAAGAATTATTTCCACTATCCTCTGTAGTGCTGGCTTGGTAGTCATAAATTCCTTAAATCTCCTTTTTATCATGGAAAATTTTTCTTTCTATTTCAATTTTTTTTTTGGTCTTTTTGAGGGTCTCCCTGTAGCCCCAGCTGACCTGAAACTCACTATGTAGACCAGGC
>NW_008464342.1:0-830 GCF_000622305.1 Nannospalax galili
CCCAAGTGACCTCCTTCCTCCAGAAGAGCTTCGCATCCTGAAGGTTGCACAACCTCCCCAAAAGCAGTACCAGCCATGGACCAAGTGTACAACCATGAGCCTGTTAGGGATGCTTCATATTCAAACCATAATGGTATAGAACTCTGGGGTCAAGTCCCTGAGCCAGGAGGTTTCAGCCCATAATAGGAGCTGTACAAGGCTTCTCTTCCGCATGGGGTGCCGCAGAGTCAGCCAGAGCTTTTAGAGTGCAGAGTGCTGATGGAACCCAAGCAGCTTTGAGGTGCTCGCCTTAGCCCTCTCTTGTAGAGGGGCAAAGGGCCTGGGGACAATCTGTGCCGAGACCAGGCTGCCTTTGCTTGAGAGCTTGATGAGGGGCTTATCCCCTCCCTGCCTCCGTGTTTTCATCCACAACGTGAGAACATTACTGGTCTCATCTGGGAGGGTTTCTATGAAAACAAAGTGCATGGATGGCACTTATAATCTTGCCAAACACAACACAAGTACTTTATAAGCATTAGCTTGCATCATTACCTCCCTGAAGTCCATGGGTGGCAAGATCAGTCAGAGCAATTGCATCCTCTTGAGCAGCTGACAACAGAGGCCCTGACAGCGGAGGGAAAGGCTCACCAGTTAGCTCTCTAACCATTAGCAGGTCACTCTGCCTTCTCTGTTCCTCTTTTGCAAGAGAGGAACTGGGATTTACTTATCCAAAGTCCCTTCCAGATCTGAGCAGTTCTGAGTCTCAGGTCATTGAAGTGTGTTCAAGAAGACACAGATAATACCACAGAGCTGACATACAGGAGAGCCCCTTCCCAGAAGAGGGTGACCCG
>NW_008464343.1:0-830 GCF_000622305.1 Nannospalax galili
GTAGCATCAGGCATCTCAGCTAAGAGCAGACTAAAGGCATCAAGGTAATGGGGGTCAGTGAGTAAGTGCGTCCCAGCTCTACCGAGGAAGCATATTCACCTAGACAGGTAGAAGTATAACCATGGGTCTTTGAAGAGAATGACTTAAACCTTTATGCAGAATAAGTGAATAAGCAAGCTGATATGTGCCCTTCTAGGACATTTCTTACAACTCATGGATCCAGAAGCCAGGGCCAACAGGACAACAGTTACTGAATTCGTTCTACTGGGCCTAGTGGAAACAGAAAAGCTACATTCTCTGCTGTTCATAATCTTCTTCTTTGCCTACCTACTCACAGTTGGGGGTAACCTCAGCATCCTGGCAGCCATCTTGGTGGAACCCAAACTCCACACCCCCATGTACTTCTTCCTGGGGAACTTGTCAGCCCTAGATGTTGGTTGTATCAGTGTGACCGTTCCTCCAATGTTGGGTCGTCTTGTGTCCCACACACGTACAATTTTCTATGGTGCCTGCCTCACACAACTCTTTTTCTTCCATCTTTTGGCTGGAATGGATTGCTTTCTGTTGACAGTCATGGCTTATGACCGATTTCTAGCCATCTGCCGGCCTCTGACCTACAGCACCCGCATGAGCCCGACAGTCCAGCGAATTTTGGTGGTTGTGTCCTGGGCCTGTGCCTTCACCAATGCACTGACCCATACTACTGCCTTGAGCACCCTCAACTTCTGTGGACCCAAAGAAGTCAATCACTTCTACTGTGACCTGCCCCAGCTCTTCCAGCTCTCCTGTTCCAGCACCCAGCTAAACGAGCTGCTGCTCTTTGGGGGGGG
>NW_008464344.1:0-830 GCF_000622305.1 Nannospalax galili
TCACTCCAGTCCCCACTGACCTCAGGCTCTTACTATCTTTCTGCCCTCTCTCCCACCATGGTCCCTGATGGTCCCTGAGCCTTGAGGAGGGGGTGGATATAGAAGTCCCATTTGTGACTGAGCGTGCTACAGGTATTTATTCTCCACTCTTTGACCAGGTGTGATTTTGGGGGGTTCATAGCTGAGGAAGACTGTTGATGGCTTTCCCCTCAGCCCAGCAGCTTATGTAACACAGACTCATTTATCTTATTGACTAAACAGTTTGTCTAATTTAAGGAACTGGAAAATGACATCTCTATTGATACACTGTATGGTGAGTCAAAACAAGGGAACTGTTAGATATAAGTGCCAATAAAACAACAGGAAAATATCTTCACCTCACTTACCTTTAGACCTTACAGGTGGGTGCAGTACTTACGGGAGTCACAGCTCTATCATAAGTGCCTTCGATGAGGTCACAGTGTGTCATTTTAGCATTCTGACCTGCCACAAAATCTCCCTGAAAAACCTTCTTCTTTGACTTCATGATATATTTATACAGCTTCCAAATTCTAGGACCATTAATACAATCTTTGGTCCTTTCGTGAATGCAAAATCACGTGTTTGGGATGAGCTTTCGGCTGTTATATTTAATTTATTCCTAAAATATATAAGGCTGTTTGCTGAGAGTATTCCAACTGGAGTAACTGGTTGCAATTAAAATAATGAGATACTCCAGATAGTGATATATGCATTACAAATATAGGCTGATGTGTAATTTGTGATTCCTACATCATTTTTAATGCTTATACATTTTCTTCTAATTATAATAATCTTTTGAACTAATAAAA
>NW_008464345.1:0-830 GCF_000622305.1 Nannospalax galili
ATAGAAGAGGAGCACCAAGACAAGGTGACCTCTCCCCATGGAGGGCTTAGCCATGACATGCCTGCCACTCGGTCTTCTGGCAGATCTAGGAGCCAGGCAGGAGAAAAAGGATAGCATTCAAAGCTGAGCTGAGAGGTGGGGGGCATACTCTGCATCTTGTAGGCCAAATCTTTTAGGAACCGCTCACATATTCAAGCCTTCCCAGAGAGAAAGTGCCCACTCAGGAGTGACCGAAGGACTCGGGGTGTGTGCCTGTGATGGTGTGCAATGACCAGGTGGACACAGGAATCCATGCACAAAGGAATGGCATTTCTCAGTTTTCAGCCGGGGAGAATAAAGATCTGCTGAAACTAAATCCACGGTTATGCCACCTTTTATAATGTATGTGGTACAGCACTGAGGCAACTTTCACCAAAGCTTTAAGAGCCCAGTGGGAAGTGGGGGTGACTGGGTTTGAGAGCTCAGGGACGGCTAGTGCTCACAGGCTCACAAGTAGATGCTGGACTCCACCCAAGATAAGGGCATCACTTGCCCCCCGCCCTAGTACACACTCTGACGGATGCTGGGGTCCCCTCCTCTGCTCAGCCTTTACTTTCTTTGTGCTGCCTTCCCAGAGCCACTTAACTCCCAGTGCCCTTGTGTTTCCATCTGCCAACTGGGTATGTATGTCCACTAGCAGAAGGGGCAGCAGGAAAGCCCGGGAGGCAGTCACCTGCAAGGTTTCTGTCCTGCGTTTTCATATCTGAGCTGAAAAGGCAGAGCTATAAATCATTACTGCCTGCCTGGCTCTCCCAGGCTGTCTTGGTCCTCACCCCCCCCCCCCCCCCCGC
>NW_008464346.1:0-829 GCF_000622305.1 Nannospalax galili
GACCCCAACAATGTCCTTGGTGGGGTCACTGGACCTCACTACTTGCTCCTCTTCCCAGTGTGTGAGTAAATGCCCTTCCTCTGCTGTTTACTGTTACTTGTATCTTTAACAGTTCTGTTGGGAAGGGGTGGCAGAGTCTGGCTTGTTAGGGCTGCCGGGCCCAGGCTCTGACCCTAACAGCTCCTGCACCACCAGCCAGCATGCTCCATCTGCCTGGCCTCCACCTGTTGTTCTGCCCCTGCCAGTCCTGCTCACTGTGCTGGGATCCTCTCTGTCCTTGGATTAATACGCTCTGCCTTTCTTGGGGCCTTTCCATTATTGTGTCTTCTACTGGAAGAGACGCTTTCACTGGCCTTCATATATCTGATGTGTGCGGGGCTTTTCACTTAAATATGGCTTCCTCTAAACGGGTTTCTTGACCCCTATCATAGAAAGAATAAGGTCAACATCTCCTACCCAAAGATGTCTGCATTTTACTCCCCAGAGCCTGTGACTGTGTCACCTCACAGGGCACGCGGCACAGTGCAGTTAGGATTAAGTGCTCTGAGTTGGGGAAACACTCCCGCATTCTCACAGTGAGCCTCTTCTAACCAAGGAGTCCTCATATGAGGGAGGCCAGAGAGTGCGATGGCCAGACGGGGATTTGACAATAAACAGGGGTTGGTAAAGTGTGAGGGAGGGGTCATCAATGAAGACGTGCTCAACGGCCTTTGGAGACAGTGTGTGGAGCGCTCTCCTCTGAACATAATGGTCACTGCTGTCTTCTTCTTTCTCCTTTCTTGTAGCCCCAGCTGTCCTGGAACTCACTATGGAGACCAGGCTGGCCTCG
>NW_008464347.1:0-829 GCF_000622305.1 Nannospalax galili
AATAACCCCCCCCCCCCCAAAAAAAAAGACATAACTAACTAGATAGAAAAGTGGTCTGAAGATACTAATGAGCAGTTAACAAAAGAGTTGAATAGTTAAACAGTAAGTAATGACTGGAAGATTTGTATCACAGCACCTAATGGTGTTTTAAGAAAATAATCGGATAAATGGTTGTAGTGTGGGGATTGGGAGTAGATTTAGAGGTAGAGACCATTTAACTAGGGTATAAAAAAATTGGGTCTTGTTGTTATTGTTGAGACAGGGTCTCCCTGTAGCCCCACTGGCCTGGAATTCACTGTGTAAACCAGACTGGCCACTGATAAGAGTTAGCATTTAAAGGCTGATTACTAATTACAGACTTACATTATAAACTTACAAGCTTATGCAGTTTTCTTTGCTAGGAGATTGACTTGTACTGTTGTTTATAAGAAATATTCTAATTTATGCCTTTTTATAAAAATGGCAAAAAAAAGGCAGTGTGATATCACAAAAATGACAATTAAAATAGCCTTTGTAACTACAGGTTTGTGTAGAATGTTCTTGGGTAGTAATACCTCCTGTGTGCCTTGTGGCCCTGCCAACATGACAATTGAAGGCCATGTGTTGGGCACCTCTAGTTCTGAGCTAGGGAAGGAACTGGACTATGAGAGTGAGGCTCTGTCCAGGGGAGGAGATGGGAGGACTTTGTCTCCTGGACCCTGTAAGTGAAGGAAGGAAATCAGCTGGAGAATGAATGTAAAATGTGAAGCCTCAGGGCTAGAGAGTTGGCTCAGTGCTTAAGAGCACTTGCTGCTCTTTCAGAGAACGTGAGTTCGGTTCCCAGCACCCA
>NW_008464348.1:0-830 GCF_000622305.1 Nannospalax galili
CTGAGCTATGCTGTTTGGTAGGTAAGGAGGAACTTTAGCTGTATTCTGGCTTAGGATATTCTTAAGATCATGGATTGCTATATGTGATAGTTTGATTGAAAAATTAATATGACCTAGAATCATCCGCGAAGGGAATTTTTTGTTTGTTTTGTGAGACAGGGTCTCAACATGTAGCTCCAGCTGGCTTAGAACTCACTAACTCACTATGTAGACCAATCCCAGGCTGACCTCAATCTCATAGGGATCTGTCTCTCTAGTGCTGGCATTAAAGGTGTGCACCACCACGTCCGACTTAAGAAGAAAATCTTAATGAGAAGTTATCTAAAGCAGTTTGGCATATGGACATGTCTATAGAGGAGTGTCTTGATTTTTTCACTGATACAGGAAGTCAGCCCATCCCTTGTGGCACCATTCCCTTGCATAGAGTCCTGTCCTATAGAAAACAGGAGACAGCTAGATGCAAGCCAACACAAAGCTGTTCTGTTTGCTCTTGTTAATGGGTGTGATGTGAAAAGCTGCTTGAGCTCCTGCTCTGTCTTCCCCAAGATGTTGGCTGTTAACTAGACTTGTAAGCTACATAGACCCTGTCTTCCATATTTTGATTATTGTCAGGGTATTGGTCATAGCAACAGAATTGAAACCTTGGCAGAATATAACCCCATCATAGGTTAAGGATGAGTTTCTTGGAGATGGAAGGCAAGGCATAAAGGGTAGAGTTGAAAAGAGATAATATAAGGAAGTAACTAACCCAAGCTCTATGACCAGAGCATATGGGGGGGGGCATGGCACAGAACACAGTGAGAGAGAGGAGAGAGCCAGTGCTATGTCTC
>NW_008464349.1:0-830 GCF_000622305.1 Nannospalax galili
TTAATGCTGTTGTAATGAAATGCTTCTTCTAATAAACAAACAAAAAAATATAGAAAGAAGAGTCGAAGTTGGGAGGAGGTAGGGCTGTTGGGTGATCTAGGAGGAGACAGGGTGAGAAATGGAGGGTGGATAAATGTGATTAAAATGCATTATATGAAATTATCAAAGAATTACTAAAAATACTGTACTTAAAAATTAAAATTTTATTTAAAATACTTTAATAATTTTTACAATTTTGTCATTAAGTTCCCAATATTTATTACTGTTTAACCCAAACTCTTTCTATTGTTTCCTCCTTAAAAATTAAAGTTTTCCATCAGTAGGTAGCATAATTATCTAATTATATTTTAATTTTCCTGTATCTTGATCATTTTAATTTAACAAATGTTTTCTGATTATCTCTTATATGCTAACCTAAATGTTGGGACTTTCTGGCATTAATGCAGAAAAACTTATCTCTAACTTCTGTGAATTCTCTTGATTTAGCATTTTGGTGGATTAGAGTCTTTTTCTTTATTCCTAAAATGATTATATTTAAAGAAAAAACCAAATATCCTTACCTTTATTTTTCTGTCTCTCTTGTTTGGTTCAGAACATGAGTAGGAAGAGTAGGTTGAATAACGACACTCAAAAATGTCAGGTCAGAATTCCTGGAAGTTATCAATGTGACCACATGTGGGAAAGGGATCTTTGCAGATCTGATTCAATTATGGATCTGGAGATAAATGTATTCTGGGTTATCCAAGTAGGCCCTAAAAGTAATGACATCATACCTTTATAAAAGAGTGGGAAAGAGGGATTTAACACACATGCACACACACACACACACA
>NW_008464350.1:0-827 GCF_000622305.1 Nannospalax galili
TCTCTCTCTCTCTCTCTCTCTCTCTCTCTCCCCCTCCCTCTCTCTCTCCGCCTTTCTCTGCTTCCTGTCACCACATGCTCAGGCATGGACTCCCAATGTGTCAGTACTTTCACCAGAGGGCCAGTGCGACCATCTAATCTTGAATCTAAATGTTGAGCTCTGAGATAAATAACCTTTTCGCCTTATTAAGTTTCCTGTCTTAGGCATTTCATCACACTACAACAAAGCTGACTGCTACGGCCTCCTTCTGCTCTTTTAATGTGCCAGCCTCCTCCACTTTGGCCAGACTGCCCCCCGCCCCCCACCCCAAAAAGCTGACTCCATCCACTGACCTACCACCCTGTGGGAGGAATTCCTTCATCATTACATTTTTAGCAGCTTAGCGCTTCAGTGAGGCCCTGTGAAGTTGAATCTTGCACTTTCTTCACAGCACTGATGACACAGAGTATGTGATTCTGCTATGCATTTGTGCTATGTGCTGAATATTTGTCCCCAGAATTCATGTGCTACAGACTTTACCCCCAAAGTCACATGTGAATGGTGTAACCTTCAGGGGGTTATTTGAACATGAGGGTTGTAATGTCATGAATAACTTATTTGCTAAATGGATTCCTGGGCTGTAGAAGGAATGGCCTTGGTTTAAAATCGAGCTCTCTGGCTTCCTTGCTCTGCCTCACTGGGGGGCACTCCGTCCAGTGGAAGGCCCTAACCAGAGGCTGAGCAGATGTTGCAGTAAGGTCTTAGAACGCCCCAGTTTTCGTCCTGTATAGATTACCCATTCATGGCTTTCAGTGACAGGAACAGGCAGTGGCCTACAGCAGGCAGTG
>NW_008464351.1:0-830 GCF_000622305.1 Nannospalax galili
TCTCCTCCTGCGCCCAAGTCCCACCAAGGCAACAATTTGGCGGTTTCTTGTATTTGCCCTTTGTTTCTAAATAAATCACCAAAGTTTTCCTTGATTTACCCCTTTTCAATTTATTAGATTCTTGTTAAGATAGTTGAGACTAGGGTGTCCTCTGTAGCCACCCACACTTTCCCTTTCTTCATTGTCTCGATAGGGTGGTAGTAGCTGTTCTGGGTGAGAGCGATCATCACGAGTGTGACATTATTTTGACTAATCCAAATAGTGTCCTGCGGCTGTGATTCCTTTTCTGACAAGATGCTTTACCTAAATGGTATTATTCCTTGCCTTTTCTTTGACCTGTTTAATTTCTATGTATCCTTGGCTTTTTGTTCAAAGTTCCTACAGATTCCCAGATATATTCCAATGTTCAATTCCAGTGTAATGGTAATCCATCAGTTCTCTCTCTGGTTTGAATTTATTGTTGCTGCTCTTGATGACTTCCCTCTTAGAATACTCCACCTTCCTGTTCCAACCTAAACTAGCCTCCCTCACAGCTCTCTTCATGAGAGGCTGCTTTCCTGTCTGGGTCTTTCCCCACTTCCGTCCTGTGTTTGGTTATGTATCTTCTGGATCCTGGTTTGTTGTTTTGGTTCTGTTTCACCAGTGTTTTCCTGGAGAGCATCCTTAAGCAAATCTAGAGAAGACAAGGACATTCTGAAGTCAAAGTTGGGTCCTTGTATGTCTGAAAATATCTGTCCTACCTGCATATCTAACTACAAGTTTGACTGGATGTAGAAATATAGAATGACAGCTTTTCTCTTAACATAGGGTGGTGTTCTTTGTGTGTTTGT
>NW_008464352.1:0-827 GCF_000622305.1 Nannospalax galili
GGAACTCACTATGTAGACCAGGCTGGCCTCAATCTCACAGAGCTCTACCTGTCTCTGCCTTCCCAACTCCTGGGATTAAAGGTGTGTGCCACCATACCCAGCCTTCCAGGGGCATTTAGCTCATAAAATTCTAGCAGGCTCTGTCTTTGGTTTTGTATGGTGAAGGCTAAGCCAGGGCAAAAGAGCTGCCAAGAATGCCTGCCTTACCTCCTCACTGGAATTTTACCAGTTGTGTTGGTGAGAAACGCCAATTTCATCCAGCTGGAAAACAAGAGAAGACAGCGTGTCAGAGGGTCTCACCAGCACCTGCTGCAACGTGTTAAAAATTTGAAAGAAAACATCTTTAAACATAGAACATTTAAACTCAGAAAATTATGTCATATAAGATGAATTTAGGGTCCTCAGAGTTAGCAAATAAAATTATAGTACTTTTCAATTTAAGACAAGTAATATAATACTTTAATGTTTCCTGATAATATTTGAAGTATCTGTTACTTATCTGAAATTCAAATTTAACTGAGAGTCCTATATTTTAATTTTATGTGTATTTATGTGTATGAATGTTTGTCTGTGTGCATGTGTACAATGTGGATGCCTGGTGCCCAAGGAGGCCCGAAGAGGGAGCTGGATTCCTTGGAGCTGGAGTTAATGACAGTTGTCAGCTGCCACATGGGTGCTGCAAGCTGAGCTCAGGTCCTCTGAAAGAGTAGCAAGTGCTCTTAACCACTTAGGGCTCTCCATTCCTAAGTCCTATATTTTAAAATCTGGCAACCGTAGGGGATTTATATCAAACTTCTGCCTCCCAAGGCTCAGGGATCACTGCAGAA
>NW_008464353.1:0-830 GCF_000622305.1 Nannospalax galili
GGGATCTCCTAAACTGACCATAGTTTTATTTTTTCTCCTATTTTCAATCACTGGGTATTGTTCAGCTCTGGGAAGCTTCCTCTGAGTTTCCTTTCTCTCCTTCAAATGTCTGCTGTCTGCCTCTTGGTTCATGGTCCAGTCAGCCTCGAAGGAAACAACATGGTCAGTTATTCTGGATGCCATGAGGATGTAGCCAGGGTGTCCCATGCCTACTTGGCACCTTTGTTTTAGCTTCAGACTTTGAGATGCCACTTGGGGTGCCTGGGGAGACTATTTGGAGGGATATTGGAATACTCAATTAGTTTTTCGGACCAGATGAAAGGGTCCCATGAGGGCGGGGAGTCCCTGGCTAGACGGAGCTGTGGGCATCCTTTAGCACCTTCTCTGCCCATGCGTTCTTTTGGAGATCCTGAGCCAAGAACAAGTTTCCACAGTGAGGGTTGCTGGGGTTCTGGAGAGAAACAGATGGCCCTAGGGCTAACCACCCACACCCGCCTGAAGGAACAGCTTGAGGGTGTGCATCCGCAGGACTCAGAAGGAGGAGACACAGGCTTGGAGCACCTGATTTGGTGTTAATTGCTCTAATCCGGACATCGCTTTCTGCCTCCTATGAGTCAGCATTGTGGTCTCTGAAGGAATTTGCCCCTGTCTCTCACAAAGTGAAGGTGGGACCTTTGAGCTGAGCACTGGGGTTTACCCAGGTTCAGAATGCTCTAAACCCTGCACACATCAGAGGAGAACAGCCCTTTGCCAGCTCCCAGAGATGATCCCATGCCCAGAGCACCTAATAAATGTGCTTTTATGTGCTGAAGGCCCTGGGCCTGCTCTAG
>NW_008464354.1:0-830 GCF_000622305.1 Nannospalax galili
CCTCTTTTTCAATCTCTCACTCTCTCATTCTCTCACCACTCTCCCTCAAAATTAAATTAATAAAATGATAAATAAATATTTTGGCGTTTTTCTTTTACTTTTTTTTAAATGGAGCCTTGCTGGTCTGCTACTTGTTAAGTAGATCAGGTCGTCCTTAAATTCACAGAGATCCACCTACTTGTGCATCCAAGTGCTGGGATTAAAGGTGTCCACCAGCATAAACTAATTTTTATATATATTTTATTTACTATTTTATTCTATGCATATGAGTGTATTGCCTGCATGTACACAAGTGCACCTGTGTTGTGCAAGCCTTCAGAGGTCAGAAGACTGCATCAGATCCCCTGGAACTGGAATTAGGTACAGCTGTTAGCCTCCATGTGGGTGCTGGGGATTGAACGCAGGTCCTCTACAAGAGCAGTTAGTGCTCCTAACCGCTAAGCCATCTCTCCAGCCCCAAATAATGATTTTTTTAAGGATTTTTTAAGGTCCTTCGTGATGGTTCAGGCAGGAAAACACACGCTGCCAAGTCTAATGATCTGAGTTGGAGCCCAGGGATCCACCTGGTGGAACGAGAGAATAGGTGTTCTTTAACTTTTGTACCAACTCAAACACATGGGTGCACACATGTAGAAAAGTAAATGTTTTGTTTTAAAGATAGAAAAAAATTTAAAAGGAAGGGTGTCTGGAGAGTTGTCTCAGTGGATTACTGCAGCTGCTGCAAATTGTAATGAATTGAGTTAGATCTCAGAACCAAATTGGTGGAAGGAGAAAACCTAGTGTGGTGAGAGGCCATCTAACTTCCTCCTGCACATTTGCACAACCCCCCC
>NW_008464355.1:0-830 GCF_000622305.1 Nannospalax galili
CTAGGGTACCATTTTTCTGACCATGCTTTGTCTTTTGTGCAAATCACATTTCTCCATTTATCCACTGAGTAACCTTGGATAAATGCTCCCCCAAGCAGCCTTCCTTGGGTCCTACAGAAAATAGAAAGGTTGGACCTGATTTACTTGTGCTGTTGGCTGTTCTGTCCTTATAACATCGATAATTCCCTATTTTCAAGAGTTAAGCATAGTACTAATATCAGTACTAATGCCTCGTCATTTGCACACCAACCTACTATATCAACACTGTTATTTAAGTTTTATGTGTGTAGAAACTGAAGCTCAGAGGGATAGAGGAAATCCCTCAAGGTCATACAACTGGTGTTTGATGAATCTCTGAGTAGAGTCCAGGTCAGTGTCAGGTTATGAACATCTCTGTGTTTCCCTTGAGACGAAGCAAGGTCTATTCTCAACCCAAGAAAACTAGTGGTACTTGGTGAAAACTTGTGAATGACACACATCTGGTTTTGCCCATCTGGGGTATGTACATCTTCACTGTTGATACTTGTGCAGCATGGACACGGCTCCTGGGAAGGCTCCTTGCCCATGCCCTACATAGGAGCTGAAGTAAAAAGCCGTGCCTGAGTCCATCCCAGCCAGTGCCATTTCCTTTGATTTCTCAAGAGTACAATGATCAGTTTTGATCAGTTCCCGTAGAACAACACTGGATTATATGATCTACATCCTGAGTTCCACATGGAAAACTGTCAAAGAGAGCAGGAATAAATCTCTATTTTTTATCACTTAATAGTACCTTCCTTACAGCTCACCAGCCAAACTGTATGTCAGTCAGAGTGATATTCCCATTTTTT
>NW_008464356.1:0-830 GCF_000622305.1 Nannospalax galili
TGTTGTCACAGCCCTTGATTGCCTCCCAGATTTTGAAGGTAAGACCCTATTGCTGAAATAAGGACAGACTTCAGACACAGGATCTGGAGCAATGGAGCTGGAACTGCCCTGTAAGCCTCTTCCCTGAAGGTTGCTTTCATAACTTTGTTGAGAACTACACAAGTTGCTAAGGGAGAACATCAGTCCATGGTCCAACCCCAGATTTAAGGCCTAATAACCACATTAATGACATTAGTGCAGTAGGGTCAGTTTTATCTTTGGGATAATCAATAGCTACCTTTTGGACTAAAAGCCCACTCAATGTGAAGAAACTCATGCTTGGTACTGAAAATATGGTCAGGATATACGTGACTGGAAGCCATAGCTCTTAGAGAAAACCCAAAGGCTGTCATATTCCTAAACAAATGTAATTTCTTACTATGTACAAAATACGGATCATTATATTTACAGAAAAGCATTCCAGTGACTTCGCATCAAAGAAGCTTCTTTTGCAACAGACAGGATTGTTACAGAGTTACACAGTTGGTCATACACAGAGGTTGTCTGTGAATTTCCCAGACTAAGTAGCACATTTATAATGCAACCTCTACACCAAAGGCTCATGGAACATAGAAAAGGGGGTAAAGAGAGAACTAATGCATCTTTCAGTTCTCATCAGCAAAACTCCCTAATACAACAGAGGGCTAGGAACACAAAAGATCATAAATGGCCTTAATGTGGAGAGTAAGAGTCTGCAGAGTATGACAGGTCCTTGGACAGAATGCCTACGTTAAACTCCAACCACCCAGGGCTCAGGGACCATTGCAGAAGAGGGAGTGGAAAGATTGTAA
>NW_008464357.1:0-829 GCF_000622305.1 Nannospalax galili
AACTCACAGAGATCCGCCTGCCTCTGCCTCCTCAGTGCTGGGATTAAAGGCTTGTGCCACCACACACGGCTGTTTATTTTTATTTTATGTATGAGTGTTAGGCTTGCATGTATGCAAATGCACTGATGTCATGCAGTGCCCACAGAGGACAGAAGATGGCGTCGAATCCCACGGAACTGGAGTTTATCGACGGTTGTTAGCTGCCATGTGAGTGCTGGGATTTGAACTGGGTCTTTTGCAGGAGCAGCCAGTGCTCTTAATTGCTGAGCCATCTATCTAGCCCCAGTGTTTCATTATTTTATCTTCTTTCCAGAATTCCTGAGACATTCAGTTTTATATCTCTTTTTGTTAATATATTCCTACATTTCCTTTTTATACACACATGTACAAAAATTTCAAATCTATGTTCTGCATATTAGAAGAAATATATTTTTGTTTCTGAGTCTGGTTTATTTCATTTAACATAACCATTTTCAGTTATAACCATATTCCTACAAATTCCATGATTTCATTTTTCTTTGTGGCTGAAGAAAATCCTGCTGTGTCTATGTACCACAGTTTCTTGATCTACTCACCTGTCGATAGGCATCTAACTGGCTCCATTACCTGTCTGCTATGAACAGTGCAGTTACAAAGAGATCTCTGTTATGTGTTGACATTGCCTCCTTCTGGTGTACACCTGAGAGTACTATAGCTGGATCATATGCCAGTTCTGTTTTTAATATTTTTCACTGTGCTTTCCACACTGGCTGCACAAGTTTATTGTCCCGTCTGTAGTGTTAATGCTCCTTTCCTCCCACAATGTATTTTCAATTGTAGTTTTTTTTTT
>NW_008464358.1:0-830 GCF_000622305.1 Nannospalax galili
TCATTTACATTATTATATTAGGCTCTTGGAACTCCCATAAGGTTCACAGAGGCAAGGTTTTGGTCCCTATTCCAATGGGTGAAAAACCTGAGGCTTCCCCTAGTCAAAGACACTGCCCGAGGCTGCACAGCCAGCAGGAGGCAAAGCCAGGAAAGCACAGGTGTTCAGCCTTCTGCACAGGCCTCTGCTCTCTTGAAGGCAGTCACCAAGAGCCGTGCCTGTTGAGAAAAGGCCTCAGAGCAAAGGGTCAGGATGGTTGGGAGGGTAAAGCCACTGCCTCCTTCTACCCTGGTAGTGCTATTTGCCAAAGAAACACACAAAAGTTCCAGGATTCAGTTTTTATTCTCCCAGTTTCTTAGTGACCATGGTGATTCAAAGGAAACCAGGGAGAAGAAAGCTCAGGAGCCCTTTCCCACCAGGTCAAGGCCAAAGGGCCAGCAGGCTCAACCTGTCCAGACTCAGAGCAGATGGCCCAGGGCCCACCACACAGCATTTTGTACATGGCCCACTTACCAGGCTGCACTGTCAAGCAAACAGCAGCCAGGCCAGCACCATGTAAGCCAAAACAAACACCCCACCCTGCCCTGGGCTTGCCACTCTTAATTTAGCATGGTGCTGCCCTGTCAGGGCTTCTTCCCAGCACTCATTACTGGGAATTTGTGACTGTGGAGGGAACAGGAGCCCAGGGAAGATGATTTAACATAAGGCTCCCCACTCTGAGACTACAGCAAGAACCAGGATGAATGGGCTTGATTTAGGACCCTGGGAAATGCCAGCTGAACGTTTAAATCCCTACCAGGGACCCCTGTGGACAGGTATATGACCCCCCC
>NW_008464359.1:0-830 GCF_000622305.1 Nannospalax galili
GATTCATTGGAGGCATGGGTGCATGGGGAGGAAGATTCCAGAGGCTGGAATCTCAATGTCTCACCAAAAGGGAGCTCAGTGAGGCACCTGTCACCATCCTTGCTATGTACACCAAGTTCTCTCCTGACCTGCTCAACTCCCAGGCTGCTACATCTGCTGTCACCAGTCATTTCACTTAGGCTGATACTCCACGAACTGAATGTTATCATGGAGTAGTGTACCTCAGCAGACTGTGGACTGTGATCCAGTGATCATCACTCTGGACTGGAGGTGTGCTGTGTGACACTATTCCTGTGGAAACATGAACAGTCATTCCAGATAGGGAAACAACAACAAACCAAATTAACGATAATTAACGATATCACACTAGTACAACTTAGAAAACCAATGGCTTTATTGGGGTTATTTACTGGAATATGGGTGAAGGGTTGCTCACGGCAGCAGAAATGACTCACAAAAGCAATATCACACATTCCAACATGGGTTACAACTCAAAAAGTTTTGAAACCTAGAGCTCACTGCACAACCTGCAGACAGCTCAACAGGTTGGAATGTATCTGTTCAAGGAAACTCAGTTAGTCTGAATCACTTCTAGACAGGTCAGCTGAGACTGTCCATCAACAGTCTTTACTGCTTACATGCTGAGAGAGAGCAGGGTCTAATGAATCTGGCCAGCATCAAGGTCTTCCTGAAGCTATTTAGTTGTTTATTTCCTTTGTGTTGATGAGCTTTCCTGCAGGATAGAATGTTTCTCTTCCTTTCAGAATATCCTATATCTTTGGGGCTGGAGAGATGATTCAGGGATTAAGAGCACTGAGTGCTCTTGCAAA
>NW_008464360.1:0-830 GCF_000622305.1 Nannospalax galili
ACACACACACACACACATATACACATTTGTTTATTTATTTATTTATTTATTTATTTACTTATTTATTTATTTTAATAGCAAGGTCAAATGAGCAGAATCACATGGGAATATTACTGAGAGAAATTTCTGGGCTCCATCCCAAATTTCGGGACTTAACAGGTCTGAAGTGAGATTTGGGGAATCTTCATCTCTAGCAAGTTCTCACGGGATAGCGACATGGAACTTTGAGAAGCACTGGTCTGGCATCCTAATGAGAAAGTGGCAAGTTTAGGCTGAAGCTTGTGAGCATCAGAGTGTGTTCAAGGACCTAAGGGAGGTAGTGTCGGAAGGGTCGCACATTTGACAGGAGAAAATACTGAAGAAGGAGAAATAGCAGGCTTGGGAGCCAAAGCCATGCAGAGATGAGGAAGCAGACTGTGGTAGGCAGGACACAGTCTGACAACATGAGAGCCAAGCTTGAGGGTCTTGAAGACAGTAGTGTCTGCAGAACTCCATGGAAGGTTGTGTAGGTCGTACCCTGTACAATGCTGGAGAGTGACATCGCATCTTACTTTGGGGGAAAGAATGACCTCTAAGCTTCATGGGGGAATAAGAAATAAAACTTGACTTCTTCAATTTTAGTCTGGATATGTGGCCTATACATGTACTCTGGTTATGACCCTGAAAGGGATGCTGTGTCCTGCTCAAAATTGTAGGTCTTTTTAAGGAATATTTTATTATTATTTTAATTTTGTGTGTATAAGTGTATTGCCTGCATGTAGGTATGTGCACCCTTGTCATGCAATGCCTGTGAAGGACAGAAGAGGCTGTCAGATCCCCTGGAACTGGAG
>NW_008464361.1:0-830 GCF_000622305.1 Nannospalax galili
TGGGAACTGAACCTCGGTCCTCTGGAAGGAAGAGTAGCCAGTGCTCTTAACCTCTGAGTCCCCTCTCCAGCTCCCACACTTTATTTTTTGAGACTCTCTCACTGAATCTGAAAGTTTGTTTTAGCTAGCCTGGCAGGCCAGAGAGCCCAGATCTGCCTTTCTGCACCTCAAGAGTTTCACATGGGTTCTGGGGATCCGAATTCGGGTCCTCGTGCTTTACCCGCTGAGCCATCTCCACAGTGGTGAACCTGGTATTTCTTCTGGAAAGCCCTCCTGAATTCTCCGCTTATTCCCTGGAGCTCTGACATCCCCTGGTGGTCACAGATCTTGCAACTCACCCCACCCCCACCCTCAGTGGCAGGTGGGCCCCTCAGGCAAGTGGAAGAGCAACTGGGAAGCCCACTACAAAGGCGACAAGGAATCTAATGTCAAATTTCAGCTGTGCCACCCCCAGCTCTGTGACTGCAGGGTGATGCTCCGGTAGGCAAAAATCACCAAGCAATTAATTTATATTTGAATGCAATTCGGCTTCCTGGTTCTAAGGGCAGTTAGTGTAACCTGGCCTGCATCTTTGTACTGATAATCCCTGCATCTTGATTTGTTTCCAAATGCGGACCTAGAGAGAACTCTGGGGAGGTAGAGTGGGAAGTAGAGTTCGGATGAACCTGCCAGGCTTCCTCCATCCCTGTGTGGGTAAGACACAGAGCTTTTGCAAACATCCTGGCAGTGAGATATTCCAAAGAGACAGGCACTTGACTATCAGACTATTGAAACAATGGTCCCCAAGGAATTGGAATTTTCCGGAGTCTCACACTGGGGAAGGGAGAGAC
>NW_008464362.1:0-830 GCF_000622305.1 Nannospalax galili
CTGAGCTGCCCCTTGGGCTGATTTCATGAGCACAGGGAGGTCTTATTTGCATGTCTTCTTACTTAAAAACAAGCACTGGGTTGGAACCCTTGGAGAAGACAGTGTTCAGAGCAGATTTGAGACCTCAGAGACACCAATGACGGTTGAAGGATTTGAGAAAATATTATACATCAGTATGCTTTTGTTTCTTGCTAAGGACTCAGTATCTTAATATATTTCAGCTCTGGGGCACACAGTGTGAGCTCCTGCCTTTTGTCCATGGGTCAGTCTCTACCTTTCCACTAGGAGATATTTACAGCGGGCATCGGGATCTGACTGTTTTTCTTCAAGATCTCTGCACTACAGAAGACCCATTCATTTAGGTGGATTCACCTAGTGTTTCACCATTTCTTACAAAATTGGAAATTCTGTCATTTTGGAATCTTCTTTGTCAAAATGTAAAAATAACACCTCAGAATCAATCACGTTTCTGCATAGGTGCTCTGAAGTGTGTCTTCTCCACCCTCTGGGTCTGTCCTCCTCTGATGGACACAGATTCTCTATGATGCTGCTGGTGTCCAGAGTAAGATGCACCTGGTGAGGTTTTCACAACCCCATCACTGTAGCATCAGTGTGAACACGTGTGATTCTGCTTTGTTTTAGTGATTCCTAAAGAAAGCTGAGAATCTGGGACATCCAATGAATATTAAAGAGACTGTGTACATCCTGTGTTATCTCTGTCACTTTTCTCTGTGATTATGCTTATCTCAATATTAAAAGTTACTCATTCTTTTACAATTTCATGTGTATGTGGCATAGAAGATATCTATATAGACATTTCACAGATATGA
>NW_008464363.1:0-830 GCF_000622305.1 Nannospalax galili
CCCTAGGGGGGGGGGGGGGGAGCTGTGTAAGAAAGGCAGCTGAGCAAGCCAGACGAAGCAGATCAGTAAGTTGCGTTCTCCACATGCTCTGCTTCAGTTCCTGTCTCCAGCGTCCTGCCTTGCCTTTCCTCAGGAATCGATAGAGACCTGGGAATTGTTAGACAAAATAAACCGTTTCTTCCCCAAGCTAGTTTTGGTCAGCGTGTCATCATAGTAACAGAAGGGAAACCCAAATACCTCCTCTTCTTGGCACCTCCACCGGGACACACATTTGTGTGCATTAGGAGACAAAACATGAGGCTCATTGTAGAATTATCAGGGGAAATGGAAAGTAAACAGGCTCAACAAAATCAATGTGGTCATTGCTAATTCCATGGTCTTCCAGGCAGTTCTGGAGGCGCAGGAACACTGGTGGTCTCCGGCTCTTTCATCAGCCCTCGAACTGATAATTACGGCTGTGTAATCGCTATGGAGCTATCCAGCTTAAAGACGCAGGCCTCAGACTGGTGCCTGCAAGCCTCCAATCTCTTGCTTTGATCTGATTTTCACTTTGTTCTTGGCTAGTTTAAAGGGTACTTCCATGTCTATCTTCCCACAGGAGCCAAGTTAATGGAGCACCATACTCACACAGGCATCCTGCCCCCAACTTGGACATAGGAAGTGGTTTCCAGAAGAATGTGGGGCAGCTGGACAGGTGTAGCTTCCTGGTGACCTCACCAGGTGACCACATGCCAGAAGTTAGGAGAACAAAGAAAAGATATCTGATATTATCAAAATCTTCCCACATACCTGTGTGTGTTAGGCAGAATTCTCTAGAGGAACACAACCAA
>NW_008464364.1:0-830 GCF_000622305.1 Nannospalax galili
TCTCAGCCAGCCCAGCCTGGCCTTGAACTTGATATGTAGCTGAGAATGACCTTTAACTTCTGATCCTTCTGCCTCCACCTCCCAAGTGCTAGGGTAACAGGTGTGCATTACCATACCCAGTTATATGATACTAGGGATGGAACCCAAGATTCCACACATGCTAAGTGAGACCCCTACCAACTGGGCTCTGTCCCAAGAACCTACATACATACATACACTTCTATTTGCTGTTTCTGTGATGCAAACTGTGCCACTGTACTTTTTATTAAGCAATGTCCGGTACCCTTAATGTTGTTGCTGTGTGCTGGTTACACTTGCCACCTGAACAGCACCTACCTTCAGTCTTGTCTTTCAGTCTATTGTCTGCTTATAGTCACCAAGTTAAAGTTACATATTTACCCCTCTTGTATTAAAATTTGCTTCCATTCATTTCTAGCCATTCTGAAGCATTCACTGTGTCCTTGGGTATGTATATTTTTTCAATGAATGGTGGGTTGTGTTCCAGTTTAATAGTTGGTTTCACTGTTGTAAATTTCATTCTTTCCTCTCTACTCAGCCTTTGCTTAAGATGCATGTGAAACTGTGGGTGCAACTGATTCGTAACATTGAACTTATTCTTCCCCCTTGAAGGTCACAGTGTCCTTTAAGGGAACACACTTGTTTTTGCCTAGTGCTGTTATTAGGGAAATGCTGGCCTCATACAAAAAGTTGGCTTCATAAAAACCTAATTAATTCTCTACTTTCTGGAAGAGTTTATGTAAAACTAATAATTGTTGTTTAAAAAATTTTTATTTATTTTTATTTTATGTGTATGCATGTATTGCCTGCAT
>NW_008464365.1:0-830 GCF_000622305.1 Nannospalax galili
TTGTGATGGCACATTGAATATTGTTATGACATATTGGAGCATTGTGATGGCCCACTGACCACTCTGCTGTCAGTTTGCAGCATTTTAATGACACATTGGAGTATCATGATGTCACATTGGAGCCTTGTGATGACACAACGGAGCATTGTTATGAGACACTGAGCATTATCTTGACACAATGGAGCATTGTTACGAGACACTGAGCATTATCTTGACACATTGGTGCGTTGTGATGACACACTGAGCATTGTGATGGCACAATGGAGCACTGCGAAGTCATATTGAAACATTTTGATGGCACATTGGAGCATTGTGATATCACATTGGGGTATTGTGATATCACATTGGAGCATTGTGATGACACATTGAGGCATTGTGATGGCACACTGAGCATTGTGATGGCACATTGGGTAACTGTCAGATGAAATTGAGCACTGCGATGGCATACTGTGCATTGTGATGACACATTAAGGCATTGTGAGGGGACATTGAACACTGTGATGACACACTGAACACTGTGATATCGTTTTCAAGCATCGTGATTATACATTGGAGCATTGTGATAGCACATTGGAGCAGTGTGACGACACATTAGGTCTGTGATGGCACACTGAGCATTGTGATGACACTTTGGCACATTACAAGGGGACAATGATCATTTTGATAATACATTGAGGCCTTGTGAAGGGACATTCAGCATTGCGGTGTCACATTGAGCATGGTGATAAATTGGGGCATTGTGAACGGATGTTTTTCATTCTGATGGCACATTGACCATTGTGATGACACATTGGGGACTTGTGATGGCACATTGAGCATGGTGATGACAC
>NW_008464366.1:0-829 GCF_000622305.1 Nannospalax galili
TGGGAGGCAGAGGCAGGTGGATCTCTGTGAGTTCAAGGCCTGCCTGGTCTAAATAGTGAGTTCCAGGACAGCTGGGTCTACAGGAGACCCTACTTCAAAAAGACCAAATAATAATAATAATAATTTTTTTTAAGTTAACAGCAAGCAAGAGACCATTCAGAAGACTTTATTGGGCTTAACGTTTCAACCTGGGTGTTGTACACAGGAAAGAAGCTCCCAAACTAGCCTCAAAATAGTGAAGCACCAGCTTCTGTAGCCAGGAAAGGAGGGTGATGTGCTGGGGCCTGGATTCTGACTCCACCAATCACAGCCCTCGTGTTCACGGCTTCCAGCCCCACCAATCACGAGCCTTTCATGTGTACCAATAACAAGCCTCAGTGTTGTGATTTGGAAGTGAAATGTCCCTCATAGCTTCCTGGGTGTGAACACTTGGTCCCCAGTTGGCAGTGCTGTCTGGGAAGGTTATGGAACCTTCGGAAGATGGAGTGTTGCTACAGGAAGCACATCATCAGGGCTGGGCTTTGAGGTTTGCTATCCTGGCCCCACTTTCCATTCTCTTTCTGTTTCTGAACTGCTGCTGCAATGTGATAAGCTGGCCTCGTGTCCTGTCACCTGATGGACAGTGTCCCTTCTGGAACTCTGAGTCCAAACAAACCCTTTCTCCCTTGATCTGCTTTTGTCAGGGTGTTTCATCACAGCAACAGAAGAGAGACTAAGACACTTGGATAGGAATCACAAAGCTCATGTTGCACCAACCACTGGCCTTTTGCTAAGTCACTGGGAGGTGTGTCCCTCTCATCTCAGAGGTGAATGGTTACAGGGTGAGCAG
>NW_008464367.1:0-830 GCF_000622305.1 Nannospalax galili
TATGGTCTCTTTCAATTATATGCAAATCTTTTAAATAAGCACTTAGGCAAATGTGCAATCTAATTTTTCTTCTGCTATTAATAGTCTTCTATTATAGTTGTAGAGTTACAGATGCATAAAAGTTTCACACTGGTATAAGAAAGGAATGGTGAGTTGATACAGTCTAGAGACAAAGAATTAGTAGTTTTGTATGAATTTACTTATCTAAATCATACAATAACAAGTAGCATTATATTAAATATGTAACATTCCTACCGGCATGGTGGTACACACCTTTAATCTCAGCAACCAGGAAGCAGGCGAACCTCTGTGAGTTCATGGCCAGCCTGGTCGACATGGTGAGTTCCAGGCCAGCTGGAGCTACAGGGAGACCCTGTCTCCAGTCAAGAGGGGCTCGGGGAGGGGGAGGGGGCTGCGGAGCCGTTTCTATGGAAATAGAAGACAGAGAGATTTTCTACCGAAAATCACCAACTGTCACTACTTCCTTCCTCCTCTTATTTACCCACAAGTTTTCTGTCACATTTTTCTCAGCCTTTTTGTAAAATAAAAGTTTGACTGTGAGATGTTTTGCGACTTTCTGAAATAAGAGCACTACCCTGTATCCACAGGGCTTTGGAATACAGTCATTTCCATCTAAGTCCAGCTGTTTGTATTTGCTACACTACTGACACACTCTGCACCGTGGATTATCACATACATTACTGCTAAGTGAAAGAAGTCAGACTGTGCAGTTACCTGCTGCAGAATCCATTTTTGTGACATTCTGGAAAAGCAAGTGTCCTCGTAGAAAAAGGAGCAGGGGTGGGCACAGGCTGGGGACAGAGGAAGGA
>NW_008464368.1:0-831 GCF_000622305.1 Nannospalax galili
CCGGTGACTTGATGAGATCCCTGGCAGTTTATGAGATGAAAGACGCAGCTGCAGACACAGTGACATTTTTATAACACTAGCAAAGCTGGCATGGAATAAACATAATAAAGCAAAGGAGGCCGTATCAGCACAAAGATTAGATGACTTGTGCTGTTATTATGACATAAAAGGACTAAGGTTCAGGTTGACACTGTGGGAGACTACAAAGCGTCTGTACCTAGCTTCCATTTCAGAGCCTAATCTATGCTCCAGACAGAGGTTCAGAGGTGAATTTTAAGTGGATGTTATATACTAAGATTTTCTATATTCTGCCATGTATTGATATTTGGGGTCATTTCGGTTATTACCCAAAGTAATTTTGCTGTGACAAGTTTGGGGTAAACTTAGTCGTTGAGTAAACTAGAGATGGGGCATATGTTACATCAGCTAGGAGATCATTTCCATTTATGCATTTTCCATCCAAGCCTGCCGAATGGCTTTCATAGCTTTGAGTATTTGTTCCTCAGTGAAAATCCATCACCCTTACTTCGCCTGTTGTACTTGTGAAGGGTTTGCTGCAAGTCAAAGTTTTGGATCCCTTAGGATCCAAAGTCAGGTCTGTGATTTTGAAGACCGTCTTACAAAGTTTTCAGCATTGCAAATGAAAGATGACTCCTGGGACTGAAGGGGTGGCTCAGTGGTTAAGAGCACTGGCTACTTTTCCAGAGGACTCAGGTTCAGTTCCCAGCACCTACACAGCAACTAACAACCATCCATAACTCCAGTTGTAGGGGATCTAGTACCCTCTTCTGGCCTCTGCAGGCATTGCACACATGTGGTACACTTACATAC
>NW_008464369.1:0-831 GCF_000622305.1 Nannospalax galili
CTGCAAGAACAGCCAGTGTTCTTAACCACTAAGCCATCTCTCCAGCCCCTACACAGATGGTTTTAAAACAGAAAATGGTGTGAATTGTACACTGTAGCCATCCCTATGACAACAAATGGCCACATGACTGTCATCATTACTTCCGACATCGCACCATCACTTTATCCATCAGGTTAATAAAGCATGCTGGGTACACTTACCCACTAACTATGTTACTGTGACACTCACAGCGCACAATTAATTATGACATTAAATGAACTCACAAGGACTGGAACATTTTTCCTAAATACCAATTTCTCTCTGAAGTACATTCAGTATATAACCCAGAAGTATATAATGTTTTCTTTCTGCGAATATATTTATTTCTTAAAATAGTCCTTATTTTAAGACAAGTGGCAGTGGTGGGGTGAATGTTACCTAAGTGCATGTAAAACAGCCTTGTTCTAGTCAGTTCTGACTGCCAAGTTGACACAGCCTAGAGACTCCAGAGAAAGGAGTCTCCATTGAGGGACTGCTCAGATCACACTGGCCTGTGGTGGATGTCCATGAGAATGGTCTTATTGACTGATGGAGAAGGGCCCAGCCTACTGTGGGTGGCACTATCCCCTAGGCAGGTGGTCCAGGGCCATCTTAGAAGGCTGGCTAAGCATAAGCCTGTGAGCAAACCATGAGCAGCTATCCCCCATAGTTTCTGTTTGAGTTCCCGCCCTGACGTTCCTCGGAGATGGCCTATGGCCTGGAAGTTCGAGCTAGTAAACCCTTTCCTCCCCTCAGCTGCCTTTGGTCAGTGTCTTATGACAGCACCAGGATGAACCTAGAAAAATACAAATG
>NW_008464370.1:0-829 GCF_000622305.1 Nannospalax galili
GCATTTAATTTCAGCTCTATTTTACAGCATTAAAAAGCTTATGCATTAGGTAGCTTCCCGAAATAACATTCTCTGCACAATGGTTGATCAGTACTCATTTCTTCCCAACCAGATTCACTATCATACCTGATAACTTTTGCTACATGCCTGGGACTTAAGAAACAAAGGACTCCTAACCACCAACATGGACTTCTCACACGTGGCAGTTTACACTGCCAATGAAGACTGCACCAACTGTCCCACGTACAGCCGGCATTGGAGCAACAGGTGTGTGGTGGTAGCAGGTGCTGTGATTACAATATCCAGGTAACTAAAGGTCAAATGCCAAATTGAGATTTAAAATCAAGAACACAGCTCTATGGCAGCAAACTGTATCCATTACCCAGCTGTGGAGACATTAAGAAATGATTCAGATCCCTTTACTCAACCAACATAACCCTGAGGACATCCTGCAAAGTGTGTATCAAAAAATACAAAGTTAGGGAGACAAAAGTATAACGTGATGTTATTGTACATGTCAAACTGGGAAGATCATATGTATTCTGAGAGAAAAGCATCACATATTTAGTGTACACATTTAGTCATATTGTAACAAACAACTTGTACGCTTTTAACGTTTAAAACTGAGCATCATTGTCTTTCCAATGAAAACAGAAAAATTAAAACTAAACAAAATGACAAAAGAGAATGCCAATTCCAAATAGAATCCTGCAGGTTCTGCTGATTCTCCCACTGAGTGGCGGGGCTCATAGTACCACGAGGAGAGAAGTTTATCTTCAAAGTGTCATCTTAAACTGCAAGGATGTCCGTTAAACATCACAATTAACAT
>NW_008464371.1:0-830 GCF_000622305.1 Nannospalax galili
CCAGCACTCGGGAGGCAGAGGCAGGTGGATCTCCGAGTTCAAGGCTAGCCTGGTCTACCTAGCAAGTTCCAGGACAGCTAGGGCTACAGGGAGACCCTGTCTCAAACAGACTGAAAAACAAAAGACCCCTCTATGACCAAGACAACTTATAAAAGAAAGTATTTGGGCTTAGTTCTAGGGGGATGAGTCCATCATGGTGGAGAGGCACGGCAGCAGAGGCAGCTGGGGCAGGAAGCAGAGTGTAAACTGGAAGTGGGAGGTGGCTTTGAACTCTTACAGTCCACCCCAGTGACCTGCTTCCTCCAGCTCGACCACTTCACTTAAAGGTTCCGTGACCCTCCCCAAAGACCACCACCAACCGGCCAAGTGTTCAAATACTTGAGCCTCTGGGGGGCACTTCTCCGTCAAACCACCACATAAAAGTGAACCATCGTGCACTGCTGCTGGGAAAGCAGAATGCTGGGACTGCCTCAGGAAAAGCCTGGTAGTCCTGAAGTATGACCCAGCACTACAGGCTGAGGCTTCCAGCCAGAAAGCAAACACACGTCCAAGCCAGGACCGGCACATCAGTGTTTTGGCAGCTTTGCGCATAGCTGACCGCCCCCCATCAAACGTCCAATGTGTATCAGCGCTATACACGAGCCTCACAGACATTGTGCTAGGTGACCAAAGACACCAAAAGCCACATACTGTATAATTCCATTTACACGAAGTGTCTAGAAAAGGCAAATTATGTAGAGACAGAAAGACGAGTGGTCCCAAGTAGAGCTACCTGCACATGGGCACAAGGGATTCTTCTGGGGTGATGGGAACATTCTAAAATTGGATTG
>NW_008464372.1:0-831 GCF_000622305.1 Nannospalax galili
GCTCAGGGAGGCCACTTTCCAGATATGAGGTCTGACTGAGTGAGGTTTTTCCTTGAGATCACTACCCCAAAGGCCATCAACATCACTACCAGCTGGTTCTTGTGTGCACCATGGCTGTCAGAGTTCTCTACCATCTCACCCCATCACTTGCAGCTCCCTTGGCCTTCATGCCTGGAGCCCAGGTGCTGCAGCAGCACTGGGGGACCTATTTCATAAGCCACACTCAACCTACGAGCTTCAAGGCCCCCAAATGCCAAGTTGTCCAGCATTCCGCACTGCCCAGGAGCTGTTTCTTATGGCCTGCTACCTGATTCATTCCTGATAGGCCTTTGGTCTCTTTCTTAAGCTGAGTCATGCTGCTGACTGGCTCAGGCCCCAACTTTGCCACCAAAGCCACCTCCACATCCAGCTTTTCTTCCATTTCCTTCTCTTTTTTCTCTGCTGGGGCTATCGCCCAGGCTGCTGCCATTTGCTGAGGGCTAACCAGCATCAAGTCTGGTTCTCTAGAGGCAAATGGCTCCCTTAGAACAGGACAGTCCACCTACTGTGAAGCCTCAGATGCCCACTGGCCACCTCACTCCTCCAGGACAGTCTCACTGGTCCTGTCATTGCTCATGCATGCCCAGCTTGGCAAGCTATAGGCCCCTGGCACTTTCTCTCTCCATTTGGAAAACTCTCTCCCCAGGTCATCACAGGACTGGCTCTTCCACTACATGTATGCTTCTGCTCATGTGATACTTCTGTCTCATGCAACGTGGCACAGGGAAGGAGCATAAATCTAAAATTTGCTGTGTAAATGCTTGAAAAGCATATTTTTCTTCTTGGATGTAG
>NW_008464373.1:0-831 GCF_000622305.1 Nannospalax galili
TTTTCTTTTCTTAGATTCAGCCTCTTCCTTTGTAAGGTAAGGATGGACGCTTAGTAGAAACAGCTCAGCAGTTATTCTCAAGCACTCAGTATAAGTAAGACTCCTACATATAGCTTTCGTGTCAAGATTTGAAATATGTTCAAGATTGATGCACTTCCTACCATTCTCTACTGACCAACCTACTACTTCCTCTAACTCAAGTTTCACTTGAGCAGGAACTAAGAACATCTGTGGCCTTGCAACCCAATGAACCAATTAGTGGCTTTCAAGATGTTTTGCCATTGACAGTCTTGTTGCTTACCAAGTTGTTTACCGACCAACTAGGATAAGTAGGGATAACAGATCCAAGAGAGTGACAGAGTTGTGGACTCAGTCTGCAGAGCTTAGTTCAGGTGTTTTGTTTTGTTTCTTGTCCTCCTGCAGGGCCACTGGGCCTGTACTGCCAACAAAATGAAACTTCAGTGTAGGGATCCCTATTAGCCTTACATTCAGGTCCTGTATCTCAATGCTTTTATGTGTCTTGGTAACCATATCATGCGGACACGCAAAATCTGGTATAATTCAGCTGATATGCTTAAAAGCCTCTTCAATATTCAAAGGATGATGGTAAACTATGAATAATGCTCTTTATTACTATTGCTAACTTTAAAAAACGGGTATTTCATGTCACTTCAGAAATATAAGCATCATGCACACGCCTTTAATGCCAACACTTGGGAGGCAGAGGCAGGGGCTCTCTATTGAGATCAAGGCCTGTCTGGTCTACCTATTGAGTGCCATGCCAACTGGGGTTACAGTACAGGGAGACCCTGTTTCAAAAGAACTTTATAT
>NW_008464374.1:0-831 GCF_000622305.1 Nannospalax galili
TTGGTTGGTTGGTTGGTTGGTTGGTTGGTTGTGAGAGCTGGGACCAAGTTGCTCTCATTCACTGCTGTCCTAGAGCTGGCCCATGCCTTGAAAGCAGGGCTGGGTTTCCCCAGGGTAAACAGCAGAGAGGTGGAAAAGGCTCATCCTAGGAAGGGAGGGTAAATATTTGGGTAAAACACAGATTCCTGTGGTGTTTAGTGGCAGAAGGATGCTTAAATACTAAAAACACTTTTGACCACTAATTCCAGTTCTAAGTGTTTATCCAAAGGACTAATCCACACAACTGCACAAAAATGTGTCTACTAGGATACTCAATCAAACCAGCATTGTTTTCAATAAAGCAAATATACCAAATATCCATTGATAACAAAGCCATGTCATAGACTATATAGCTCACTCAGACAATGAGTTGACCTTTTAAAAATGAATTAGATATGCCTAATACAGAACTATGTTCACAATATGTTGAAGGAAAAAATTAATTAGCATTTCTTTGATATCTAAATGTAGGTACAGAAAACAGTTTACATGAATGAGAACCAAATGCTTGTAGTCAGTACCTCTGGGTTGTGGACTGGCAGGTGGCTGTGCTATTGTGTTGCTATTTTGCTGTAGTTTTGTCTTGTTTTTTGAGATAGCATCCCATGTAGCTCAAGCTGACCTGATATTCTCATGTAATCCAGGCTAGCTTCAAACTCACTATGTAGTCGAGGATAAATTGACCTTGATTCTCCTGATTTCACTTCCCAAATGCTAAAATTACAGGTGTAGGAGCTGGATGGATGGCTCAGCAGTTAAGAGTACTGGCTGCTCTTGCAGAGGACAAGAGTT
>NW_008464375.1:0-831 GCF_000622305.1 Nannospalax galili
AAAAAAATAGCTTGAACAAGAATCTATAGAACAGGAAATGCATCCATCTGTTCATTCAAAATGCATTTACTGAGCATCTGCTGCTGATCATCAGCACAACAGGGATTCATCAGTTACTAACACAAATTGTAGTCCCTGCCCTCAAAGGGCTCACAGTCTCACTGGCAACAGAAATGCCAGTAACAGCCATAGAGCCCCTGGGCTGAGGTCTAAGGCATCTCCTGACCTGAGGGACCTCTGTGCCCAGCAATGGCCCAGAGGGACCTCTGTACCTAGGAGAAACAGCAAAAGGACAGAGGCTCTAGCTGGGAAGAATACTCCAGCTGACAGGAATAGAAGACTGTACAGCAGGATGGTTTCCTGACCAGGTCTTCCCAGAGTTGTGGGTTCTGTTCCCCTGTGTTCCTAGAACATGGAGACATCACAGGCTGATAGGTGGTCTTCAGCTTCACTTCTGGGGGTACAAAAAAGGGATAGCAGTGCTGGGGCCAGAGCTGCCCTCCTGGGGCAGGGTCTAATGACCTAGAATTTCTGAACAAAGATGCTGACACTCTATCCTCCCACCAAGGCCATCACATGGCCTTTAAGCTGCCACCCCTGGCTAGGAATGCTCAGGAATCTCCAAGGTCAGGCAAATTCACTGAAACTCAGCAAATTCACTGAAAATTCAGGCAAACTGACTGAAACTCAATATCTGGAGGAAAAGTGAGCAGGTCTCTGCCCCCTCCTGCTGTTCCCTGTCTGACTGCTGGCCTGTCTACGCACCATCAGCTGACCTGATGCCAGCACAACTACAGGAGCTCAGAGTGCTAGGTACTCACCACAGTCCTG
>NW_008464376.1:0-831 GCF_000622305.1 Nannospalax galili
AGCCAGAAATTTTAACTTTAATCCTGGAAGGTTTAGCCATGGGTGATTACTCGTTTGACTCCTTAGAGATCATGCAGGCCCTTCATGCTTGGTCATGCTTCACCTCTTGCCTAAGGACAGGAACATAATAACAGAAAGAAAAGGGAAAGGGGGAGAAGGGAGGCTTTCAGGCTGATCTGTTTCACCAGCCCATGGGAGAACATAAATAACACAAAGCATAGGCAAGAGTTGTGAGAAAACAACATTAACAACAAGAGTAAGTGGAACATCCACTAGAACAAGTCAATTTTCTGGGAAGGAAGAGGCAGGTGCACATTTTAGTGGTCCAAGTTGGCAGGGGGCTTCCTGTGCTCTGCACCCTGGGCCAAGGTACCAACTGGATCTGTGGATGCTGGCAGCAAGGAGCATCTTCTCCCCTTGTTCCATGGTGTCCCTGGAGCTTCCTGGAGGTCTCCGGCTCTAGTATGGCCTGGGAGCATCCTTTCATACCAGAAGTGTCCACTAGCCCTGGACTAGAGCTAGTCTCCCGGATTTGAGCAAGACAGACCTTAAAAGTAAGCTACGAAGAATAGCTCACAGAGATACACAATTAGAAGTGGATGAAAATGGTTAAACCACAGTGTTTGACCAGCTGCCATCACGGTTGTGATGCATCCCAACACAATTTCTCCACCCACCCCATTCCAGGATTTGACTTTTATAAGACAAAGTTCAGATAAAATGTGGGAGAATTTGAAAATACTGAGATTAAATTATACCAAATCCAGTGGAATAGAACTTAAGTTGACCTATAGTAAGCATTCAAATTTTCATTCCTTTCTTTCTTTCTTT
>NW_008464377.1:0-831 GCF_000622305.1 Nannospalax galili
AAACATTAATTCAAAATTACATCCTGAATTTAAAGTGTTTCTGGCAGCACTTGGCCATGGTGCACAGTGGTTTCCCTGAGGCCTTGATTCTGACCACCACATGCACACTACACTGAGCTCACAGTCACGCCACGCCGTGCCAAGGAATGCTACCTCAGTCACCTTGGCTTAGAGTCCAGATTATTTCATGCTGTTAACTTTAGTGATTTTACTGTGCATACAATGTTTTCTGCTGTTCTAGAACTTAATTGCTTAGTTACAGGAAAAAAAGGCAAGATTTCTGACCATCATTCTTCAAATGTGTTGAGTCAGCAGATCTTTGGGTAATTTTATGCTACAATGTTTCATTTTAAAATCTGAGCTGAAGACTTGAGTTTCATAAGAAAAAAATGTTTAATTTTGGCATGGGATTAGGATACAATTTCCAGCAATTTCTGAAATTTCCCTAAACACACCTGCCAATTATACTACATATATATGTAATGTAACATTCTCAACACTAATGGTTATAAAATCATAATACCCTTCAACTCTGAACAATGTTGGGGATGTATGTGCTACAATATCTAATATAAGCGATGATTTGAGTGTGTAAAAATAAACAAGCAGAGTATCTTAATAATATGCAAATTTGCTTTCATTATTAACAAATAGTAGAATTACATGTATAGCAAAGAATAGCTTTAAAATAAATTTCTTTCTCTAATTTTTGTCAATGAATGTTTGATATGTATGCATATTGTATTCCTACATGCTTGGAGCCACTTAAAAATTTCTCTGATGATATGGGAATGGAGATATTTTCCAAAATAGAAAAAATGAGAAAGCCTA
>NW_008464378.1:0-831 GCF_000622305.1 Nannospalax galili
TGTCAGACCTGACACAGAGTGGCAGGACATGACCCCTGTCTCTCTTCAGGGTAAACTTTGGCTAGATTTCTAGCTACCTCAGTTTTTATAGAATCCACATGAACCAGACCTCAGGTAAGCTACCTTTGAGAAATAGATGCAGTTGATTAGGTTAAACTTGAAACCTTTAAAATTTTTACTTTACAGCCTAGATGCAGTATCATTCCAAAAATGTTTCCAGTTTGCTGTTGGCCTTTTCCTTCCCATAGGAGTTTTGTTTTTATGTTACCAAACCTAGGGACCTTCTAGTTGGCTCAGTGGGTAAAGGTGTCTCTGCCAAGACACCTGAGTTCAATCCCTGGGACTCACATGGTGGCAGGAGAGAATCAGCTCTACAGGTTGTCCTCTGACCTCATTGACAAATGTGCTATGGTATAGCGTGTGCACCCACCCACCCCCAAACACAAATAAAAATGTAATAAGAAAACAAGTCTCTTGACTTTGATATTCCTTTCTGTGATGTAAATAATACTTAACTGGCGACTATTGCTACCCTTTTTTGGATTGAGTGGAGATCAGGGCACTTTTGCAAGGTCAAACAGTGGGAAAGTGGATAAGCAAACTCTGTCTCTGTTCCTTCATCAGAAATGCAGGGGTAATTTGACTGTTTGGCTTTTCAAGAACAGGAATGAAAATCTGTCTTGGTTTGTAATTCTAGCTGCTTGGATGGCTGACACAGAAGTTCAAGGCCTGTGTGGTCTACAGGGTTAGTCAAGGGCTGGGGGGCCAGCAAGATAGCTTAATAGGTAAGGGCAGTTGCCTCCAAGCCTATTTATAGCAGGTTTGATCCTG
>NW_008464379.1:0-831 GCF_000622305.1 Nannospalax galili
CTACCATATTTTCTTCCAATCGGATATTGATGCATTAGATTCCCAAAGACATTATCAAATATCTCACTAGTTTTATGTTTCCCTCCTTTTACTTACATAATAAAAATATCTTTAAATGATGCTTTGTTACTACCTATATTCATTTTATTAGGATGGATAATTTTGAACCTACTTGACAATTTTAAAAGGCCCTTTGAACAGGTTACAGTATAATTAGGTTTATTATATATTAATTTTTTTACTTACCTGTACATGGCAGATGTCATAAAAATTATACTAGGCCCCTTTTTTCTCATCAGCTCTCATTAATGTCTGCATATTTAATGTGTGGCCCAAGACAATTCATCCGATATAGCCCTGAGAAAGTCAAAAGGCTAGATACCCCACCTGAGACTGAATCACATGGCCACTAGGTAGAGCACAAGATTTGCTGAGATGGGTGGGAAGCCACAATCAGTGGGACATAAATGGATTTGTCTTTCATCTTTCTTCCTCTATCCAGTTTGGTCCTTCTGACTCTCAAGGTCTCCTCATTAATAAGTATGGAAGATGTGTCTTTTAAAGTGAAAGATGTGTCTGGGTCTAGATAAATGGGTCTCTGGTCTAGTTTTTGGAGCTTTTTGTCCAATATCTGGAGTAGTTTGGAATATAAAATGTAGAGCCAAGAATGGCCTGGTTTCCCAGACTCTCTGGATAGTGTACGTGAGTGTGGTTTCAGCTAGCCTAGACTGAAAGAGAGCCGCATTCTCAGAGCTGTGTTATCTCCTGTAACAACTTATGAGAGTTAATGGGCTTTATAATGGATGTTTTCATTCCCTCTAATAGAAAGGT
>NW_008464380.1:0-831 GCF_000622305.1 Nannospalax galili
AATGGTGCTACCCACAATGGTTAGGGTCTTCCACCTCAGTTAAATTAGTCAAGATAAGCCCCGCAGACATGCTCGCAGGCCAATCCTCCAAGTTGACAATTAAAAATCAACCATCACACAGGCCCAGAAGTCCATCTCCTAGGTCATTCAAAATCTCATCCATTTGATATTTGAGATTAAGCATCACAGTTGTCTACTTCTGAATCCATGAAATGAACACATTCCACTTTTAAATCTAGGCAGAGGTAGAGTGGAGAGAGGACAGGGTCTGTGTGGCTGCAGAAGAGCTGGTTCATTCTCTGACCCTCCAAGGCAGGGGAAATGGGGGGAAGACGGTCTATCTACTCCATGGTTTTATGTTATTCCATGAGCTGAATTGTGAAAATCATGGCGTGGTGCCCACGCACAGGTCGGGCCCAGCCTACAATGAGTCACAACTCTCAGTATTGCTCTTGTCACTACTCAAGCCACTGCTGGGACTGCTCCTGCTGCTGCCACTACCACTGTTACTGCTAGTTAGGACTGCAAGGCATTGCTTCTGTGAGCTGCTGTGTCATTATATTGAAGAAGAGTTTAAATAGAGTTAAGGTTAACTTTCCACATGGTATGATCTAGCTTTCATGTACTTGTCTACCAACTAGGAATAACTGGCATGGTAATTTATTGTGATAACCAAGGACAGGAGCTTATACAAATGTCTTAGCCCTTAGTTCCTATTGCAAGGAGACTCTATTGGGATGCTATATTTATGTGAAGATGAGGAGAGTGATGGTGATCATAGACAATATCCCTTTACTGAGGACATAGATGTGGAAATAAACTGCATGATAT
>NW_008464381.1:0-831 GCF_000622305.1 Nannospalax galili
TGAGATTTCTCTAGAACCCCTAAGGAAGGCCATCAGGTTAAATCCAGAAGACGCTTATATTAAAGTTCTCCTTGCCTTAAAACTTGAGGATGCAGGAGAAGCCCAGGCAGAAACTTACCTTGATGAAGCGCTTACCAGCACATCCTCCCCGCCCTATGTGTTTCGCTATGCAGCCAACTATTCCCGAAAAAAGGGCTCTATGGATAAAGCTCTTCATCGTCTAGAAAGGGCCTTAGAGGCAACACCTTCCTCTGCCAACCTGCATTACCAAATAGGGCTTTGCTACAAGAAACAAATGATCCAGATCGAAACTACTTCAGACAAGCAGCCTCACAAACAGGAAGAATTTGAGAAAGGGCTTTGCTACAGGAAACAAATGATGCAAATGAAGACCGCTGCAAACAGGGCGGCGTAGAAGGCAGGCTGCAGTCGAGAAAGTAGTGCGAAACGGCATATGTGAATTTCAACCAAGGCTTTAAGACTACAGCCCACCTTTGAGCTGGCTTATGTTTGCCTGGCTGAGATGCAGGCAGAAATTGGCCAATACCAAGAAGCAAAGGAAAACTTTCAGAAAGCACTGAACGTGAAGTACATTGATGGTCACATAAGGCAAGAGATTCGTTTCTGTTATGGCCGTTTCCAACAATTTGGTCAGAAATCAGAAGACGCAGCAATCCCCATTATTTAAAAGGTCTAGGAATGGGAGAAATGTCCTAGGCCAGGGGAAAGCTTCTCAAAGCTTTAGAGAAATTGGCTGAAAGACGTGTTCATCAGAATGTTCGTGTTGTGGAAAGCACCAGCCTGCTTGGGTTGGTCCACAAACTGAAAGGG
>NW_008464382.1:0-831 GCF_000622305.1 Nannospalax galili
TAACTGGGTCATATGGTAGGTTCATTTTTATTTTTTTAAGAGTTCTCCACATTGGTTTCCACAGGGGTTGCACTAGTTTGAAATCCCACCAGCAGTGAATAAGTGTTCCCCTTTCTCCACATCCAATTTGGGGAAACTCACCACATGGGAGCAGGATCCAGGTGCTCTCAGGCAGTCTCCTGAGTTCTCAGCTCCTATGCCAGAGGGAGGCCAGAACAGGCACTCTGGCGGTCTGCTGAGATCTCAGTTTTATCCTACCGAACGTCAGAGGTCTGACCCGTGGCCTTCTTTTGTGGACACTTAATGAAGAGTTATTTTGTTCTTCCTTTTGGGTAGTTTCTAGGAAAGGCCAAACATTTGTATGGGATTTATTCTGTTGGGATATGGCAAGATGCAATGTTTAATCATGCACTGAAACTTTCTGGAGAATATTCTGCTACAGCAAAAAATCCATATAAATTCTCATATTGTGATAGTTAATTTCATAAATCAGCTCAGCTGAGCTATTGAAACCTAGATGTTTAATCAAATATAAGTCTAGGTGCTGCTATGAAAGTATTTAAAATGTTATTAACATTTTAATCTGTGAATTTTAATTTTGTGACATTTATGGATTTACTGGTGGGGAAAGGGGCATCTGTGTCGAGGTCAAAGGACAGCTTGCTGGAGACAGTTCTCTCCTTCCACCATATGGGTCCTGAGAATTGAACTCACGACCTCAGGCTTGACAGGAAGTGCCTTTATGCACTGAGCCATCTTGTTGGCTCTGGATTTTAAGTAAAGCAGATTACCCTTCACTAATGAGAGACCGCCTTGAGAATACTCCTGAGA
>NW_008464383.1:0-830 GCF_000622305.1 Nannospalax galili
TCCAGGACAGCTGGGGCTATAGGGAGACCCTGTCTCAAAAAGTCCAAAAAATAAAATAAAAGCTAGGTGCTGGTACAGAGAGGCACAATCTAGAGACATGAAGAACCTTAGTCTCCCTGACTCTGGGGAGAACAGGATTGCTTCGGAAGGTCTCTTTGAGGACTGGAGATGTAGCTCAGGGAGAGAGCATTTGCTTGAAGGTCTTTGAGCAACAGAGGACCCTGTGCATTTAACATTGTTTCATAGGTTGTTTTGTGGGATGTTCCATGGGACAGATTGGTGGGAGCATGCAGAGCTGGGGTGGGGAAGCAGGCTGAACCTCACCAGGCCTGGCCTGTCAGAGGGTAAGCCTGAGTGCAGGTAGAATGGTACAAGCTTCTTACCTGGAGCACAGAGTCTAAGTTCCAGTTCCTTGGTAGTTGCCTCCAGAGCAGGTAGTCAGGGTTGCTGGTGGACTGCAGAGCCAAGGTATAAGGCTTTGCTATGTAGCCCAAGCTGGTTTGGAATTTGCAATCCTGCCTCAGCCTCCTGAATGCTGACATTACAAGCATGTAACATCACATTTTTCTTCTTTGCTCTTATTTTTGTTTTTGAGATAGGGTTTCATGTAGTCCAGGCTAGCCTTGAACTCATCAGTAGAGAATGACCTTGAACTCCTGACCCTCCTACCTCCAGATGCCTGGTTTCATGGGGTGCTGGGAATCTAACCCAGGGCTTCATGGGTGCTAGGCAAGCACCCTACCAACTGAGCTACTTCTCTAACCTGACACTAAAATTTTTTTATTATTTTAAAAAACTAACTTCATCATCATCATCATCATCATCATCAT
>NW_008464384.1:0-831 GCF_000622305.1 Nannospalax galili
CCAGCCCCTAAATGCATAAATATAAAGTAATAGGCAGAAAAAAATGCCCAAACCTAGAAGGGTTCATTTTTGCTTTTGTTACCCACAGGATAAATTTCATAATGATATCTGATTTCAAATGCCTGCTTTTGTTTATGCGAAACGTGTCCAAAAGATGTAAAAAGGTCAAGATAAAAACACATAATACAGTTTATGTATTCTTTGGAATTTATCTTCCTTGCTGAACAATATGGGACAGAGAGATGATGGTGCCTTTTGATATGACAAAGTTCTTGTCAGACAGGAAATAAAAATAACTGAATTCATGTACAAAGACTTCCAATAAATTCTAGAGGCTGTGTTTGATAAGTCCTCACCCAAGTCCTCCCTGATAATGATCTTGCCACAGGTGGTCCTTACACCAGAGTTTAAGTAAAAAACAAAAAACAAAAAACAAAAAAACAATGCATTCAACCTAACAAGTCTCAGGAAATTCTTAGTTTCCCTTAGCTCAGACTTAATAGCTCACCAGCTGAACTGGGGCTTTTTAGGCTTTTTTCACTGTAAGACTAGAATGAAATCTTGGGCACACCATATACAAACACCAGCCAAACAAAATACATGCGGTTATGCCCCAGGTGTCTGTGTTGGCTGTAAATCCTAACACTAATTTTAGATCTATGACAACTTAAAAGCTTTATTCTCAAGTAATTACGAAGGTACATGCAAATCTGATGTCACTCGCAATATATGTTCCCTACATCTCCCCTGATTTCATTGTCCAAACACAAGGACCCTGCTTTCTCAGAAAAATCATTAATCCGAGCTCCATGATTCATTAGGTGGACAGAC
>NW_008464385.1:0-831 GCF_000622305.1 Nannospalax galili
ACAGTCTTTCCATGTATTTTGAATATTGTTTCCCATGGCCAAAGAAGGATCAGGCGATTTTAAACATCAGATGAGATCATAATAGCAACAATAGTTTATTGAGTCAGTAGGAAGAGGGCAGATGACTGAAATGGTGGGGCAATGTTGAGGGACATCCCCACAGCATCTGAATGAGTATGTTTGTGTGTTTCCACATTGTCAATCGCACCTCAGGAAGAAGGGGCAGTCCAGGTTGGGCTGGTGGAGGACCTCAGTCCACTCCCACATAAAGCTTCCAGGTATGTGCACAAATCATGGGGCGTCTTGGTTGATATAAATTCAGTCTGAGCAGCAATATCTGGGCTGCAGCTCTTTGTGGTGTTATCCATCACACCACGGAGTTCTGAGTTTGGGGCTCTATTTGGAGATAGACGGACTCTGACGCAAAGGATTGAAGGAAAGTTTTCCTCTGACCTCCAGTTAGCTGTTGAGCATGTAGGTTGTGTGGGGCTGGGAACGTCCTCTTTCTCACAACGGTCTAAACCAAGATCACATTCCTTATTAGAGGGTGAACGAATCCAGTATTTGGTGAATTCTGCTTCTCAATGACAGGAAGAGCTGACATGGAAGGATCAAAAAGCAAGTTGTTATGAAGCTTGGCCCCCCAAAGCCAGTTATCCTTGTGGTGACATTTCTGACACCTCCTGCTTAAAACCCAAAAAGCCAGAAGGCCCTGCTTTCGTGGTATGTATTTATTTGTTTTGAAAATCAAGATCAAGCTAGCTTTTGCTCTCCACGGGAGGTTTCTGTTCTCCTGAGCTCACCTTAGGACACCTGCATTACCCTTTGACA
>NW_008464386.1:0-831 GCF_000622305.1 Nannospalax galili
GCTTTATTCACTACTGTATGTGACACACCTAGAATCATGTTTGGTGCAGAATAGATGCTCAGGAAATATTTGGTAGAAAGAAGGGAGGGAGGGAGAGAAGACCACGTTTCCTGGCTCTTTCTCTCCCTTACTCACCACCCTCCAGCCAGATAACTGGCCTTGGAAAGAGAGAGGAGGAGGTGGGAGAAGAAAGGCGGGAGGAGGAGACAAAGGAAGGAGGAAGACTGAGATCGTCTGAATCCTACAGCCCCAAATAAGCACTATCAAAACACAAGTATAGACCCTGCAGTCCTCCTCTATACCAACGCAACAGAGACAGACAGACACAGAAACGACACACACAGAGGACCAGAGACAAATCCATACCACATACCCCACAGCAGCAGTTACAAATGTGCACACACCACAAACACACACCACAGACAGACACACTGCAGACCCTTCTGTAAACGCTGCTCCCAATCACCAAACACAGACGAGCACAATGCAGACAGCTTCCAGGCTGTCCATGAAATTCTCTTGTGGCCTTTATTGGCTGCTCTGTCCTTCAGTGAATGGCTGAGGTAGGACCCTTGTAGAGCCCTGTCCAGAACAGTTGGGCTCTTTCCATGTGTCCCATGCAGCTAACCAGAGCTACAGGGGGTCCTGAACCAGCCTGTTTTGCCCACTGTGTGAGATGCCAATCACTAAAATGATGAGTTATTTATGTGATGGGCAAGTATGAACACATGGCCCAGGTCTCTTAATTCTTCCTGAGAACAGGCTTGAGGGCATGTATGAACTGAGTCCTGGGGATAGGGGATGGGAGGTTAACCAACAGCAGGCAAAGTC
>NW_008464387.1:0-831 GCF_000622305.1 Nannospalax galili
GATGGAAACAACATATGAAGACAATGATCACAGACACACATGACAGAATTATGTGAAGTCTTCAACATATGAGAAAACTTAGAGACATACATGACATAATTACATGAAATCTCAAACACATGGAAAACAAATCATAGACTCACATGACATAATTCCATGAAAACTATGTGCACCCAAAAATCAAGGTGCACACAAAAATCAAGAAGTTTTATTAGAACAATCCTTTGCATGTAGGCACTCATCATTTAAATCTGGATCAGAAGAGAACACTCCCTTCATAACCTCCTTATAGCTGTGGGGTGGTTCTCGCTCCTCTTCTGGTAAGTATGAGCCCAAGTTTTAGGGTTTAAGTAGCCTCTATCCAGACTTAGGGATTCTTACCCAGCATGGCCTGATATCAAGTCACTGGACTTCACAGAAAGTTTTTAATTTGGAAGGATTTATCTTAATGCCATAATCTCTTCAATAGTCTAAAGTTGTCCAGCATCACCTGGAGGACAGTCTGGATCTGGCACTAGGACTGGGAGGAACCCATCGGAAATTTTGTATGTACCTGGGATGTATGTAATGTTTGCACAAGAGGGGCTGGAGAGTGATAATCTCCCTTATTCAGATGCCTGCCTGGCCAGCCACCTTTTGGTGATTTAAGACTTTTTTACCTTAGGGCAACACGCATAATCCCCATGCTCAGCCACCTGAAGGTGAGTGCCCCTTTAGGTTACATGACCTCAGTGGAACCACAGAGTGAGGCCCAGTCGGATTCCATGGTTGTGCAGAACCATGGAACCATTACTTTCACTCTCACATTCAGGCACAATCATTCAGAGTTTA
>NW_008464388.1:0-822 GCF_000622305.1 Nannospalax galili
CACACACACACACACACACACACACACACAGAAAGTGTGAAAAGAAAAGGCAAAACCACCCTGAAGCCTGGATAGAAGGAGCCACTGCCCTGAGCTGAAGACAGAGATGTGCACACATCACTGATGTTCAGAAGCAGGTGGCCCTGCACACGAATTCTACTCTGGAAAGTTAATCTTCCTCTTTTCCACATACAGCCATGTCCAGAAATTATTTCTGAAAGTGATTAATTATATGTGTGTGCAAGGAGAGAGCATTGGCACCGACGCAAGTTAACCATCTAGAAACATCAGCTTGGTAGAAAAACTGCAGTGTTTTCACTGGGAGACTCTGCACAGCCACTAAAAATAACACTGAGCAAAATGCGTATTTGTACAGGCAACATTCAAAAACTGCAGTTAGTTGAAATCAGAATGGTTTTTTTCTTGGGGGGGGAACATGCACAAAAAGAACCTCAGAGCTGCTCACAATCATGCCCTAGTGAGGGGATCCTGGGTTTGTATCACAATGTTTTCTGACTTTAATAAAAGTCTATTGCTTTGAGGGCAAGAAAAAAATAAATCACAGAAAATTCATTTTAAATAAAACAATAAACGTAAATCATCTATACATTCAAGTAAGATGGGCGGGGACAAAATCTTTCTAGTTAAAAAATCGAAGAGGAAGGAAATAATAGAGAATAAAAAGCAAATTAATAAATTGTGAAGGAGAGCTGCACCATTCATAAATGAAGCCATGTGTTCTCTAAAAGAGCAATAAACAGAGGAGCAGAGGAACGGGCGTGTGCGCCTCGACCCCAATCACATTTAAAAGGATAGAAAACA
>NW_008464389.1:0-831 GCF_000622305.1 Nannospalax galili
GGGCCCCTCAACTGCTCCCACCAGCTGATCCCATTGACCACCTAGTTGGATGTTCACTCAGACTGTGGACACTCTGCAGTGTCTGCGGGTAATGAGAATGCCCAAATAAGGTTGTATTTCCACAGGGTCTCTGAGATTAAGGAAATAGTCAACCAAAGCAATCTGTGCCAGGGAGAGACATGAACACTACATGATTCTGCTCCCCTTGGAAACCCAAGTCTCTGTCTACATACCCATCACCACCGATATTTTTCAGTCCGCTGATGCCATCTGTCTTTCTGGAGGTTGTACTGCATTTCAGTTGGAAATGATCTCTGCTTTCCTCTGCAGCAGAACTTCTATATACAGCTGTTTTTCTCTGTCCACGTTACAACCAATTTCCATACCCATACCGATTCTTGTGCTGATTGCTCACTTAATAAGCAGTCAAGGGTTGGGGCGGAGCAGGGGGCGGTTGGTAATTGGAGAGAGAAAAATGGAGGGGCTTCTGCTCCCCCTGGCCAAAAGTATGACTGTAGGTGATCCCCCAGTGTGGCACCAGTGAGCAAGCTATTGCGGTTCGGGGGCCCCTTCGGATTAGCGTTGCTGAACAATTGCAATTAGTCTGTCTTAAACTCTGTGGCAGAACAGCTGATTGGATGACTGTGGAGCTCAATGAGACTCTTTTTTTTCTGTCAAAACTCTATTGAGGGGGATTTTGTCTCTTCTTCATCGTGTTGCTCAGCACCTGATGTTAGTGTGTTTGTTTTCTTTTACAGAGTTCCATACTTCACAACTCCCAGTTTTGCCTGGTTTCTGTCTATTGCTTGCAGTTATACCTTTCCCATGCTA
>NW_008464390.1:0-831 GCF_000622305.1 Nannospalax galili
TCCAAATTTCATTCATTAGTGTGTTGTTTAGTTTCCATGAGTTTTGTATTATTTCTCATTTACATTGTTGTTGGTATTTATGTTTATTCCTTTGTGGTCCGATAGAATGCAGGATGATATGTCAATTTTCCTAAGTTTGTAGAGACTTGCTTTGTATCCTGATGTGTGGTCAATTTTGGAGAAAGTTATGTGGTCTGCTGAGAAGAAAGTGTATTTTTTGGTGTTTGGGTGGAATGTTAGGTCTATTTGATTTATGGTGCCATTTATTATTTGTTATTATTTATTTAATTTTTGTGGTTGACTGTCTATTGGTGACATTGGGGTACTGCACCACGAACTCTCACTGCATTGGAGTCAATGTGTGATTTTAGATCTAGTAATGTTTCTTTTATGAAATTGGGTACCCTTGTATGTGGTGTATATATGTTTAAGATTGTTATATATTCCTGGTGTATTTTTTCTTAATGAGTATGAAGTGACCTCTTTATCTTTTGATCTGATTGAGTTTGAAGCTTATTTGTCAGATATTAGAATAGCTACACCTGCTTGTTTCTTAGCTTTGTTTTCTTGGAATATCTTTTTTTCATCCTTTTACCTTAAGATGGTAGGTGGTGATCATTGTTTTTGAGATGTATTTCTTGAAGGCAGAAAATTGATGGATCCTGTTTTCCTATCCAGTCAGTCTGTCTTTTTACTGGGGATTTGAGCCCATTAATATTGAGGATTATTATTGACCAATGCTTATTAATTTCTGTTACATTGGTGATATAGTCCTGTTTTCCTTGACCTCTTTTTACCTGTTATTTTTTGGTCTATTTCTATTGTCCTCTT
>NW_008464391.1:0-831 GCF_000622305.1 Nannospalax galili
CTCTTAAGAGTGATTTGAAATTATTTCTTCTTCACTGTTTCTTAATATTTTTAAAGCGAGCTTATTGACTACACTGTGAGAACATAGGGGCAAAGAATAGTAAAAGACCCACCTGCCTCTGAGTATAGGATTTTTAAGACTATTTTTAAAGGATAAGCTATTAATGTGTATGATTATATACCATTAATTGAAGGTAAACTGATCATAAACACTAACTCAGTACTGACGGTAAAACATAGCATAACCTCTTCTTCCCTTGTTTATTCACTCGCTGCTGCTATTGGAAAAGAGCCATGAGTGAGGTCTAATAGAGTGATGTCTCTCAACAACAGCACTATTGATGTTTGGGGGCTGGATCTCTGGGGTTGGGCCCTATGCTAGGCATTCTAGGATGCTGAGCAGCATCCCTGGCCTCTACCTACTAAAAGCTATCAACGTATCCCCAGCCTGCTTAGGTTAACCAAAGATGCCTCCAGATACAGTCAAGGCGCCCCGTACAGGAACAACCAGCCTGATGCACTGAGACCTGCTGTGATACAGTCAGCAAAACACAGAGACACAGACAGTGATGTCTCTTCAAAGTAGACATGCGCAAAAATAAAATGGAACCAGTCTTCACTGTGCAAGAGATGTTTTAACTGAATCCCATAGACAGAGTGGGGAAATCTGCTTTCTCTTATACCTCTTCCTCTCCTTGGATATAAATCTAATTATATTCTTCTGAAGGAAGCCACTTGGAAGAGTTGCTAACATTTTTCCTCATGTGCCAGAAGTTACTTGCAGTAGATAAGGCCTTATACACACTAGTATTTCCAAACAACAGCTGGACTT
>NW_008464392.1:0-831 GCF_000622305.1 Nannospalax galili
AGAGCAGTCAGTGCTCTTAACCTCTGAGCCATCTCTCCAGCCCCCATGAATAACTATTTTTAAATTGTTGTTGAGATACCTTATTCTTTCTGCAGTATCTTTGAAACTTTGTGTGTATTTTACAAATATTAACATATTTTTCAAACCAGCCACATTTCGAGTACACAATAACTCATGTAGGCAGTGGCTGTCATCTTAGACAGTGAAGGACCAGCTCGGTGGTGTTAAAAGAAGGAAACTAGGCTACCCCTGGTGTAAAGTTGGACTCACATGGTATCATAAGAAAATTGGAATGCAGGAGATCTGTATTCAAATTCTAGTTTTCCTAATTAGCTAAGAACCTTTAGAAAGTTATCCAAAAGGAAAATGGGAGGTACTTTAATTGAGGAAGGAGGAAGGAGGGCTATACGGGGGAGAGATAGAGGAAAAGGAGATGATGCTTAGGTGTTGTGAAAAGCCAAAGAGAAATGTATTTGCTAAGTTTACTGAGAATACAAATATGATATAAATGTGACTGCATGTGTAAGCTGAAGGCTAAATAAGAAAATCACAATGTCAAGCAAAAAAAATTTAAAGTAAAAAAGAAAATCACAATGCCAAGCAAGGAAAACGTTTTGATGTTGATCAGAATAATCCAGAAGACTCCCAAAATAATACAGCCCTTGATTGCCTCCCAGAACTTGAAGGTAACCCCCTATTGCTGAAGAGAGGACATACTTGAGACACAGGACTTGGAACAATCAAACTGGACCTGACCTGGAAGCCTCCTCCCTGAAGACCAGCTCTCATAGTATCAGAAAACACTATGTAAACTGCCAAGGGAAAAAAAAC
>NW_008464393.1:0-831 GCF_000622305.1 Nannospalax galili
ATTTCCATATGGTCATGTACCTTCTCCCTGGCTCTTACAATCTTTCTGCCCTTTCTTCTGAAATGGTTCCTGAGCCCTGGGTGAGTCTAGTTCAATATAGGAGTCCTGTCTAAGGACCAGCATTCTGCAGACTCAGTCTCTACACTTTGGTTATTTGTGACCTTTTGTGTCCCTGGCACTCTGTTGCATGAGGGAGCTTCATTAATGAGAACTGAGAGATTCATTATTGTCTTCTTCATCCTTTGTTCTATTTTCCATAAACCCACCCTCCTGTTGTTGAGTTATTGTGAGATTGGTTCCATAACTTAGCTATTGTGGGCTAAGGGCTAGGGCTGTGATAGACTTTTGACCAGGGCTGACCTGTGGATACATGCTGTGCTTCTACAAAGAGTGAACCCAGAGAGGAAAGGAGAACCAGGACCAGCGCTCCACCACAGGATTCCTGCTGGCATCCATCATCCGTGAGGATTCAAAGCTGCAGACACAGCAGAACTTTATCTCCAGCTGTGACGCAAGCTCACTACTGGGTCTCCTTCCCTGGCGTGATAGTTTACTCTCTGAATCGTGTGCTTTACAGAGAACAGGAATCTCTTTCAGTGGTTCTGCTGAGGACTGGGCTTTGCCTGACTTACTCAACCAAAGAATTCATTTGCCCTGTGACTGGCTGAAAGCAGGCCTTCGAGGGCTATCTCACTGAAGAGGTGGTTCCTTTCTTGATTTATTAGTACAAGCCGAAAGTATTATGAACGGAGCAGAAGAAACGGGATGCACTACAATCACTGTGCATTATTATTGGCTTTTTAAGTTGAAAAATTTGGATTATGCATGTGG
>NW_008464394.1:0-831 GCF_000622305.1 Nannospalax galili
GGGAAAGAGCCTGGAGACCCAAGCTAGCCTAAGAGCTGAGATGGCATGGAAACTCACCCTGACAAGACTAGGGTGGCATGCAGCTCTGGGATGGGAAAGGATCCATGTGACCAGAGGAAGCCTGAGCACTAAGATGGCAGGATGCTTGGGAGTCTCAGGAACAGAGCTCTGGACTGCGTTCAGTGCAGCTTTTAATCAAGCTGCCATTCTATGAAGGGCTTTGTCCCAGTTATCCTTCACTGCCACCTTGATGAGATCTAGAATCACCCAGGGAAACGAGCCTCTGCAAGTCCCTCTGAGGGACCGAGACAGGAAGATCTGCCTGTGGTGGGCTGCTCCATTTCCAGGGATGGAATCCTGGAGTACGGAAGGAGAAAGTGAGCTGAACCGTCTTCACCGTCTGCCTCCCGACTGTGGATATAACCAGCCCCTTCAAGATCCTGCCAGCTGAGCACCCCACCATGATGGATCGTAACCTCAATCCATGACCCAAAGTAAGCATTTTCTCCCTTAGGTACTTTTGTCAAAGTGTTTTATCACAGCATCAGAGAAGTAAGAAGACAGACATGGAGTTTGTGAAGTTCATATGATATTAAGACTTACCTCATTTTTGTGACATATGTACTGTGATCTGGAGGAATGCAATCTAGAAACCAGAGTTTATTCACATCACATTCTGCTTTTTTTATTGTATCCTAAGCCAATGCTGTACCCAGAGGATAAGCAAAGTCAGTGTCTACCATGGCACATATTTCATGACAAACCCTATGGAAGCTGCCTGGGGAGTCCAGGGAGGGTCTCCCCTACCCATTCTACCTGCCCTCCTTGGCC
>NW_008464395.1:0-831 GCF_000622305.1 Nannospalax galili
CTGTTGTGGTTAAAAAAAAGTCTTCGTATGGTATGTATCTTTAAAAATACACTGAGACTCCACTTACCAAACAGCCTATCCTGAAGAATATTCCTGTGTAGTTGAGGAGAATGTGTGTTTTGTTGCTGCTGAGTACTTCATGTATGACTGCGAGACAGCTGATGTCTGCATTGCATTTTCCATAAGCCCAAAGCCTTTAGTGTGGTATTTCATTCCTTTGGGGTCACAGAGATCTGCCACACTCTGGTCCTCACTGCTTGATTTTTATGTGTGAGCCATGTGGAATCGCTTGCCAGTCTTCTGGGAGTTTACCTTGTCAACTGCATGCTCTCTCTCTACAGTGGAAAGTCCTTTTTCCATTTTTCACTCCCCAATTGCAAAGCTTCTCTTAAGACAGAACAAGTGTCTCTTCCACAGGGAAAATTTGGCCATTTGGGGACCAATTTCTGAGTTTTTGCCTGTGTTTCCACAGCTTTCTGTGCTTGCTTCCCTGTGTATGTGGTAGGCTGAAATCTTAAAAATGCTTGCAATGCCTGTGTGCAGGCATGATGGGGGAGGAGGTCTAAATTTGATTAAGAACTGTTATATGAAATATACAAAAACAATAAAAATAAAATAATAATTTTGTATGCCAGTTACAGAGTTGGGAATTAACTGTTTTCTGAATGCAATTATACATTGTTTTAGAATATATTCTTGGTTCATAATATCCTATATTTATCTTTGACATTTATAAATACATACAATGTATCTTGATTCTATTCACCTCTAGCTTTCTTCTTCCTTTCATGCCAGACACCTCCCAATAAGTCCAATTCAATTTCAGTTCTC
>NW_008464396.1:0-831 GCF_000622305.1 Nannospalax galili
ATTTATGTGGGTACATGTGTGGAGGTCAGAACACAGCTTTCAAGAGTTGATTCCTTCTACCATGTGGGAATCAAACTCTGACCATTATTAGGCTTGGCACAAGTGTCTTTACCTGTTGAATCATCTTGCCCTCTATTTAAATCTAAACATCAGGATCCTAACTATGAACTCTTTTTTTGTTACTTTTCCAAATGTGGCCACATTGAATAAATTTGTGTTTTTCATTATTAATTGTCCTTGATTGGCCTATCCAAAAAGTGTATGTGTCCAAGCCTACCCTGTTAGGGCTGCTGGGGCCTGGGCTCTGACCCTAAGAACTCCTCAGAGAGTGTGGGACTGACAGGAAGCACTCACCAGATGGCCTTTCTGGTAGCCCAACCCTCCCCTCCATGCCCTTCTTAGGAAAAATTCACCCTGATCCCTCCAGGAGAATGACAAGGTGCAAGTTTGAGGCACAGCAAAGATTATTGGAAGGAGACTCTAGGAAGCTAGATTCCCGGGACTGGAGAGTCGGCTCAGCAGTTAAGAGCACTGGATGCTCTTGCAGCCGAGGACCATGGTTCAGTTCCCAGCACCCACAAAGCGGCAAACAACCACCTGTAACTCCAGGGTATCCAACACCCTCTTCTGACTTCCGAGTCATTGCACGACATGGGTACAGGCAATACACTCATACACGTAAAATAAAAATAATAAAGAAAAAAATTTTTTTTTTAAATTTAAGAAAACTAGATTCCATTCCAGTTCCACTTCCAAAGAAGCACCCAGGCCAGAGGATGTGGCCAGGCAGTTCCTGAGAGTCTCAGAGCTAAGAGCCCAGTGTTCCAGGAC
>NW_008464397.1:0-831 GCF_000622305.1 Nannospalax galili
TTTTTTTTCCTGAAAATCAGTCTTTTGATAATGTATTTGAACCCAGTGAGTGGGGAAAAACTTGAAACTTGAAACCCCTTGAGAGTTTACAAAAATATCAGGTCAGAGGCATCTCTTCCATGGGAAACAGACATCCCCATGCCCTCATAAAAGTGGGATTTCAACTCCTGTGCATGCCACATAGTTCCTGCTCTGCCCCACCCTCCGCAGGTGCACATACACATCAAAGAGACTGCTTTCTGTAACTAGGGAGCAGAATGTTCTATGAAAAGGGAGGTGGGGTGGAGAAAAGAAATCTATTCAGGTGGCGAGACACCAGAAATACCGGGAGGCAGCTTACATTCACGACAGCAGTCAACCCATATGTAAAAGGGGAAGCTGTGCTAATTGGAATTCAGAGCAAAAATTACAAATGGCAGAGACTCTATCCATAGAAATCATTAAAGAAAAATCTGGAAATTCCCCTTCACTACAAAAGTATGCAAACAATCTTGACATAGAGGAAGCTCAGACATGTAGCTCTCTCCCTGGGACATGAGGGCATAGCTAAAATTCTCTAAGTGGAATTCATGCCTGGACTTCTGCCCCTCCCTTTCAGGACAGGAAAAGGAAGAATCGGTTGGAGCAGGGGGGAAGGGGTCTATCTCAGGAGCAAGTGGAGGAGGTATTGGAGGGACCACCCCCTCCAGGGGCAGGGAACGAGGTGTATGGTCAGCTAATAGGGGAGTTCAATGGCAAGTGGGTCCGGAATGGGCTGCAGAGGTCCGAAAGCTGGGCACCCCGGGAGCCTGTAAGGTGGAGGGGCAAACAGGGGAAAGGCTGTCGTCCTGT
>NW_008464398.1:0-831 GCF_000622305.1 Nannospalax galili
TTTTTTTTGTTGTTTAAGTATGAGGAAATGGAAGCTCAGAGAAAAGTAACTGGCTCAATGTTAGTGAGCAAGTAGCCAAGATCAGGTGGAAACAGCCTGTGGCTGGAAGCATAGGTGGGGCAGCACACAAGATTCAATTTGAGTTTGTCTTGTGACTTTTTCTCTAGGAAGCTTGATTATTGATTAACAAACAGGGAAGTTATCTAAATCAGTCCCAAGGTTATTACAAGCATAAACCGAGGTGACCTGAATGTGAATCTACTTAATATCTCTCTATGGCTCAAGTTGGCCAGAACTGACCAAGCATGGGGGTACACGCCGGTAATCCTAGCTCTAGAGGGGCTGAGGCAGAAGGATTGCCTTGGGTTTAGGGCCAGACTGGGCTTCCCAGAAGAGACTGTGCTGCAGAATCCAAAAGAAAGAAAAGAAGGAAGAGAGATAGGGAGAAAAGGAGGGAAAAGAAGAAAAGGATGACAGATACAGGCCACTGTGTCGGGCTAAAGAGAAAGCTGCTTTGTTTTTTGGTTTTTGTTTTCTCCAGTGCTGGGTGCTGAACCCTGCACATGCCGTGAGCCGGGTTCCAGTCCAACTTCTATTTTATATACTCCACTATCTATACCCTACTGTATCATATACAATAAGTACACGATAAATGTTTGCTAAATTAGCCAAGTTAGCTTGAAATATTTATTCTAGACCAAAACATGCTGCTTGAAGTGTTGGAAAACAGTGGTCCAGTAGTCCCTGTCATTGGCAGTAGGCTTTTAAGATTGATTGCTTTTTTCTTTCTTTTTCTCTTTTTTTTTTTTTTTTTTTTTTTTTTTTTTTTTT
>NW_008464399.1:0-823 GCF_000622305.1 Nannospalax galili
ACTCTTTGGGAGAGGAGGAGGCTCTGGTATACTGTTTTCTGTATCTGTGGCTTAACTACTCCCCCGCCCTCACCCCCGCCATGCCGTTTCAGGCTACAATGTGAAGATTGTGGATTAGTTAGTAGTTGACTCTGAGGCTGTCATGAGTTTGTCATGATCCAGCCTGAGCCATCACTGAGTTGTGATTTACTAATCATTCGGCCATGTCTGGGACCTGAATTGGCTGGAAGGGCAACAGCCTGGCAGTCCCTGGAATTTTCCAGTATGCCCGTATCTGTTTACACAGCTGTGTAAGTCCAACACCTCCTTTCTGGTCCCACCTGACACCTCCCTTGGTCCAACTGTACCATTCCTTGCTGTGGTATTTAGCATGAGGGCTGAGCTGTCCTCCCTTAAGGGCTGCCTGAAGTAGTTTTCCACCAAGTGTGTGCAAATCATGCCGGGCCTCTGGGATCAGGCAACTGAACTCTCTTTTCCAATCAAACTTATAAACCTAGATGCCAAATCAGACTTTTATTCATTTTATTTGCATTTTAGTTTTATTTTGGAGTATAATTATAAAATATGGCTTACAGGGCCAGAAAGATGGCTCAGTGGTTAAGAGCGCTTGCTGCACAACCACGAGGAAGAGAGTTCAGATCCCAGCACCCACATGACAAGCAGGGGTCCTGTCCAACCTTGTAACCCCATCTCCAAGGTGGGCAGAGATAGCTTCCAACCCAAATGAGAAAATGCCCCTCCCCCCAGTGCATATTTACGAGATGCACGCACGTGCACACACACACACACACACAAACACACACACACACACACACACACACAC
>NW_008464400.1:0-831 GCF_000622305.1 Nannospalax galili
AGAGTCCGAGTCCCTAGAGGGTGGTAGCTCCCTGCCCAATAAATGCCACCCAGAGCCCAGACTAGGATCAAACTGAGCCCAGGAGGAAGAGTCTGCCCTGGTTTTTCCTGACACCAGCACTGATCATGTGGAGCCCTGGTGACTAAGCCGAGTTGATGGAAAGAAGAGTCCTAGGAAATTAGGCCATTCACAGGCCAGAGGGACAAGGGAAGTGATCAGGGCAGAGGTGGCTTGAGAGGCCCTCACACGGGGGGAAAGGAGGGAATTGTCATGGGGAGGAAGGAGCCCAGCAAGCTCTGGAAGATGCTTGTGGGAATAATGTGCATTCACTGAGCCAGATCTTCAGAGAATCTGTCCTCAGTATGTCCTGAGATGATCAGTGACTCCCTCGATGAAGGGTCTTGACTCTACAGAAGCATCAGAATGAGGTCAGAGGGCAGTGTGGAAGAACTAAGATTCCCAGGAGTCGGGTGCTGAATCTCCACATTCCTGAGCATGTGGCCATGGGAACTAATAGTGTCTCCAGTGCTAGAGACTCAATTATGTCTACACGTTCATATATAAATGCCCTTATACCCAGAAAACACATTTGTAGATATGACCTTTAAGGGAATAAAGTAATAATGATTAATTGATGCCATAAATTATAAGGGTGTTAGTCTATAGGACTGGTGTCCTAACAAGAAGAAAGTCAACGATAGCTCTTATCTGTCTTTCTATTTTTCTATTTCCCATCTATTATTTACCATCTATCTATCGTTTATCATCTATTGACCAGTCATATACCTATGTGTGTCTATACACACTCCACCCCTCCTGACACTCTTCTCA
>NW_008464401.1:0-831 GCF_000622305.1 Nannospalax galili
GGTCCTTACTAAATACAAGGGAAGATGACCAGACAGTACCATGAGGAGATAAACAGGGTCTACACCCTCACTTTGGTGAAAGAAAGCATCTTAGAAAGGAACATTTAAGGAAAGACCAGAAAGAATAAGCCTAGGTTAAACCCAGAACTAGCCTGGGAAAGAGGATTCAAGCCAAGGGACCACATGGGCAAGTCTAAGGGAGAGAAGCATCCCCTATATTTGGAGAGCACAAAGAGAGGATTCATTTCTTGAGATTTTCATGATAAAGTACCACTAACTTGGTGCCCTTAAACAATGCAGATAATATTCTTTCATGATTCAGAGGCTCAGAGTCCAAAACCAAGCTGTCAATAATGGTTGTTCTTCCTCATATTTTTCCTAGAATCTTTCCTGGCCACTTCCTTATTTTTGGTGGTTTCCAGACCCATCTTCCTTACCAGCTGCAGACTCATTGCAATCTGTTTCGAGTCCCACATGGTGCTCTGCCAGTGTGTCTGTTTCTCCCACAGCCACGTATCCTCCTTTTTAAGGACAGTGGTCACCTGGGATTTCAGCCCACATTAATGACCTCATTTTAACTGACTTAAATCCACAAAGACAGTTTTTAAAAATAAGATCATATTCATAGGCATTCACAGGTTAGGATTTTAGCATAGATTTAGGAGGAAAGGCAGCATGATTCAAATCACAGCAGGGAACCGGGTGGCAGGAATGAGTAAGTAGAGTGGACTGAGTCTGGTTGTGAGACAGGTGGTGGCCATGGCCGTGTAGCATATGGCAAGCGTGAGCATTTTATTTTAAGTGAGGAATCCTTATATAGAGGAGTAACAT
>NW_008464402.1:0-831 GCF_000622305.1 Nannospalax galili
AGTAGTGTGATTTCAATACCCAACTCTCAGCAACTGACAGCTTATCCCTACAAAACAATAAATAGAAATATCTAAAATAATTGTCATCATGGATTAAATGGACTTAACAGATATCTACAGAACATCTGAACCAAACACTGAATAATACAAAATTTCCTCAGCAGCCCATGGAGTTTCCTCGAAATGCCATATATTATGACACAAGGCAAGCAATAACGTATATAGGAAAATTTAAATAATTCCCTATATTACGTCTGATTACAATGGAATAAGACTAAAAACAGCAAAAAAGCAGAGCATACACAATCTCATTAAACAACACAATGAATGGTTCTGAGGCTGGTGAGATGACTCAGTGGTAAAGAGAACTGGCTACTCTTGACAAGGACTAGGGTTCAATTCCCAGCACCAACATGGCAGCTAACAACTGTATCTCCAGTTCCAGGGGAATCTGACACCCTCTTCTGGCCTCTGAGGGCATTGCACAACACAGGTGCACTTATATACATGCAGACAATACACTCACACACATAAAATAGAAATAATATAAAGAAAATACTTTTTTAAAAACAATGAAGTTTCTTTAATCAAAAATGAAAAAGAAGCATCCATAAAATCGAATGAAAATGACAACACAACATACCAGAATCTATGGTACACAATAAAGGAGTCCTCATAGGGAAATTTATAGCTTTAAATGCCTACATTAAGCAATCAGAGATATCTGAAAAATAAGTTGATATACCTTAAAGCTCAGGAAAAAAACAAGCCAAACCCCATGTCAGTAGATGGAAAGAAATCACATCCACATGCATTTACAATAGCCTCAAA
>NW_008464403.1:0-831 GCF_000622305.1 Nannospalax galili
TATATATATATATATATAATTGTAAATACAGAAAAAGCTGTTAATACAAAACACATCATGTATGTAGAAAGGCTTTTCTACATACTTACTGCTCTTCCCATTACAAAACTCATGAATCAACAGTTATTTAATTGGACTTAAAGCCCTCTCAAAGAGAATGAACTAATGGGTGACACTGTAAACTCAGACAAAGACACAGGCAGGAGAGGACATAAATCCTAGAGAAAACCCTTTCTATTTGTTATCGCTAGACAAGTGAAATTCCTTCCTATATATTAAATATCAATCCTTATAGTTATAATCAAGCATACAATACACCACTCATCAAAGAAGCTTCTTTTTACAACAGATGGAAGTTACAACAGAATTCCACAACTGCTCAGACACAGAGAATATTTATCTGAGAAATGCCCAGTACTAGTTGGCACATCTACAGATGAACCTCTACAATTAAGACTCATGGAACATAGGAGAAGAAGAGATAGAGAGGAAACTAATTCATCCCTCAAATCTCACCAGTAAAGCTTCCTTATACAACAGAGTGTAATGCATATAGAATACCACAACTGGACAATTTTTAAAGAATAACATACTTCAGAGTGTATATCCTTAGGTAGGACTCCTATATTGAACCTCACCCACCCACAACTCAGGGGCCATTGTGGAAGAGGGGGCAGAAAGATTATAAGAGTCAGGGGTTGTTCATAAAGACAGGGAACCAGAGACTTTCAAGTCACTGGAAGCTTGCACATGTGAACTTGTAGCAATGGTGGCATTGAATACAGGACCCATGCCAACCCAGGGGGGAGAAGAGAAATGAGTAGCAGGTGG
>NW_008464404.1:0-831 GCF_000622305.1 Nannospalax galili
GAAAGAAAGAAGGGAGGGAGGGAGGGAGAAAGGAAGGGAGGGAGGAAGGGAGGGAGGGAGGGAAAGAGAAGGGAAGGAAGGAGAGAGGGAGAGAGGGAGGAAAAATGACCATCAAATATCACAATCATTCAAATAAGGTAAAAAATGCTCAGCTCTAATATGTGGGTGGAGAATAAGTGGGTACCAAAGTCTGTAAGTTTCATCCATTCCTTATTTCTGCATTTGGTTATAGAAACCTAACTTTATCATGGAATACTGTAGGAAACAATGAATTTCAAAAATCTTGACTCCTCATCCAAATTAAATACGAATAGCAATTCACTATGAACTCTTTTTGAATATTTAATGTACAAAATGTATAAAGTCTTTGGTCCAAGTTCTAGCATTTACTAAATATTAATAAATGCCGCTAGCGACATTTAGTTGATGTAAATACTTTCTATTAAAGGTGGCTACATTGACTAAAAATGTGCTCTAGGTTACTAGTCATTTAACACATATTTAACACATCTATTGTACATGGTATATACATAGATGTGCTATTACACATCCTTTGCAAAGTGACACTACATCCAAAATCAAGACTCTACTAGCTTTCTTCCTCCTTCTCTTCTCCTCTGTCATTCTTTATTTAACATATTTCTTTTGCTCCCCCCCGACTTTCTGAGATAGAAATTCTGAAAAACCAACACCTGTTCCTATTGAAAGAAAATATAAAGAGAACAAAAGACTAAATGATATGTGTATTAGACTATGCCCAACAGTGTTTCCAGAAAGCAGCTAGTTGCTCACCATACCAGCATACCCTACCTTGCAAACTGCTGTTGCTGT
>NW_008464405.1:0-831 GCF_000622305.1 Nannospalax galili
ATTACAGCTTTGAACACAGGCAGACTGTAGCACTTTCTGCCTCTTTATGCTCCTCTAGGCTTGGTTTACAATGGAGCATATTAAGGTTTGCAGACAGTTTGGTTTCTCTAGCACTAAGACACCTTCCTGTTCTGTTTCCCCTCAGATGCATTCAGGAGTCAATTCCCTTCCTGAGGCACTGTGCATCCTCCATGCCCAAGCTACTTCTGATGAACAGAGAATGCAATTCAAGCATGGAATGGCTTTTCACAGCTGTAGGAGACCCTCAGGGTACAGACCTTGGGCCCATTAGGCCAGTTACAGGTCTTGGGTACCCATTGCTCAACTGGTTGGGTACAAGTTAAACATTAATCATTCTCTTGCAGGTTCACCATCCTGTTTTCCTTCCTTACTAATCCATGATGTCTCTGAGTCCCACCCCTGAAGACTGCAACTGCTAACAATCACTGAACAGTTTCTAAGTCCCAGCAACTTTCTAAGCACTCTGCACTTGACCCATTCTATCCTCAGAACATTTCTTCAAGGTAGATACTCTGTACTTCCATTTTGCAGATGTAGAAACTGAGTACAGAAAAGTTAAGTAATTCGCCCCAAAATACTCGCTAGTGATAAAATCCAGACTTGAATCTAGTAAGACTGGCTCCTGAGTGTATGTGTCTGTTTCTCTTCTTCTGAGAAATGTCTTGCTACGTAGCTTGGGCTGACCTTGCAATCCTTCTTTCTCCACCTACCAAAGCTGAATTATTGTGTGCGCCGCCATGTCCTGTTCTGAGTCTAAACTTTTTTTTTGGTCTTTTTGAGACAGGGTCTCCCTTGTAGCTCCAGCTGTCC
>NW_008464406.1:0-832 GCF_000622305.1 Nannospalax galili
CCTCCCTGCCCCCCCCCTTTCAAGACAAGGCTTTTCTGTGGAAACCTGTCTGATTTCCTCCTTTGTCTGAAGCACAAGCTGGCCTTGAATTCATTCTACCCTCCTGACTCAGTCTCTGAAAGGCTAGAATTACAGCCATGTACCACCTGGCCCAGCTCATTTCCATTATTCCTAAAAAGGAAATAGTTCCTGGAGCACGCACAAATAGCAACAAATAGCGACGCTGATTTTTTTTGGGGGTGGGTGGGTATATCTTGCTGGCCACTTTACAGTCATTCTTTAAAATATATTTTACATCCTTCCTTAGCTTTTTTAGCAATTTATTTAGGCTTTCTTTTATGAATGTTGCTAGATAAATGGTAAAGAAAAATACTACGTTTTCTAAATTGTTTTAGATACATGGTAAAGAAAATTACTACTTTTTAAGAAATGGAAACAATTTTCCCTTTGTTGTAAAGATGTAAAAGACACTTCAAGAATGAAAATAAATAAAATATTTAGAGCCTTTAAATACATTACTTTACGCATATTCTAACCTATTCATATTTTTTAAATAAAGTTTTAGCATTTTTCTAGAGGGAATTTTCTTTCTTCCTTACACCTTCCTTCCCCTGCCTCCCTCCCTCCCTGACCACTCTATTCCTTTCTCTTTTGGTGATTGTTTTTTAGATAGTATCTCATTGTATAATCTAGTCTGTCTTGAAACTCACTACATAACCCAGACTAGTTTCAAGCTTCATACTTCTGGGAATTCCTCTGCCTCAGTCTGCAGAGTGCTGAGATGGGACATATGAACCATCATTTTTGCCTCTCTGATATTTATCTATCTATC
>NW_008464407.1:0-832 GCF_000622305.1 Nannospalax galili
TGAAAGTACCCCCACTTTTAAAGTTGTTTATTAGCCATTTTTATTTCTTCTTTCGAGAACTTTTTGTTCAAACCTATAGCCCGTCTTTTAATTGGGTTATTTATTTTCTTGTTTTTTTTTTTGGCTTTTTATATATTCTGCATATTAATCCTCTATAAGATGTGTAGCTGTTGAAAACTTTCACTCTGTGGGTTTTCTCTTCACCTCCAACCAAGACAACAACATTTCTAACTTCCTAGTGATTCTTTGCAGTCTGCCAAGTGGAATAAAGGTTGAATAGTCTGAGTAAAATAGCAACTTTTGAAAATACAAGGGTGACAGGTCGTCTTTCTCGTCTTTCTAGGGGTGAAGTTGTGGTTCCCTTGGAAGAAGTGGCCTGAGGTGATTCAGTTTCAGCCAAGTTTCCGTCAAAGGTCATTCATCACAAAGAAGACTAGGAGAAAACGATCCAACCCTCCGTAAAACTCTCATGTCAATATTCTGTGTGTTCTGCTTGGAGCTCTCAATTCATGGTTTTAACTATGGCGCTTGAGGCCAGCTTATCAGAACACAGCACATTTTTTCATTCCCCGTCATTAACACTGACAGAAAATGAAATAAAAGTGTCACCGTAGAAAAGTGTAACCGTCAAGCAATGAATTCAAACTCAGAGTGTCTCAAAAACTTTACGACAAAAAAGGAACTTCTGCAATAGCGAAGCTGGAAGTTGATTTGTGTTTATGGTTTCAGCCCAACAGAGGACATGTGCACAGACCGTCCACCTACTAGAAGACAGAGGAAGGAAGGAACATCCATTTATGCTTTGACCTCGATCCCGATGGGCAAAGCGCTG
>NW_008464408.1:0-832 GCF_000622305.1 Nannospalax galili
ACTGACAGCAGATCTTGAGAATATGTAAAAGTTTCCCAGGTGGTACTGATGTTGAAAGCATAAAAGGGTCATGGATAGAATCTGATGTTTTGCTCCATGAGCAGCCAGGAGAGACCTCTGGTGAAGGGGAAGCTTCAGTTGCACACCCCAACATATTGGAGATACCAAAATCATGGGACATCCACCAAGGGCAGCAGCAACTGTGGTGTGGAGCCAGCTTGAGCCTATGAGGCAAGCTCTGTGTACTGTGAATGGCAGAGTCAGAGAAATGGAGCTACCCAAGCCCTTTGGAGTCCAGAGGATTGTGAATGAATCCCAGATACCCAGAACTCAGCTACGTTGCTGGACTTAAGTATGTTCAGTTCTTTCCTTTTGAAATAAGACAGTATGTAACTTCTTTTGGATTTTATAGGTGTGCACAGTCAAGAGACTTTTAAAAGAGACTTTGAACTTTTGAAATGTTTGAATTTTTAAGGACTGTGGGACTTTTAAAGTCATATTTTAATATTCTAATAATGATACTAATGAGATCTTACAGGTAAGAAATGAAAAGGTTATGTTTAATAATGATGTGCTTGTGTGTAAAGTTGACAAGGGGTCAATTGTGTTGGAGGGCTTCAATTGTCATCTTGACAAACCCAGGAAGAGGGAACCTCAGTTGGTAAACTGTCTCTATTGGACCGGCCTTTGGGAATGTCTGTGAGGCATTTTCTTGATTGGTGAGTGATATTAGAGGGTCCAGCTTACTATAAGTGGTACCAACCCTGGGCAGGTGATTCTATATTGTATAAAAAAGCAGGCTGAGCACAGGCCAGGGGAGCAAGCCAGTAAG
>NW_008464409.1:0-832 GCF_000622305.1 Nannospalax galili
GGATGAAGCAAAAGCAAAAACCCAGAAAAGAACCCCAGCAAAGAGCTCAAGAGCGGCATCAATCCCCCCCCAAAAGAGGCCTTCAAGTGCTCCCAGAGAGGACAAAAGTGGTGGGTTTCTGGGGGACCCCTACCTTTCCGAATCACCCGGGGAGTCTTCAGGTGAGGATGCTGAAGGTTCATCTGTGATGGACGTACAAAAGGGAAGAAAAGCTGAGCTGTCAAAAGTCAGGTCTTCACATCTGCCCAACTTAGTGAAAGCTGCTCAGAAGGACAACGGTGCCACCACGAGCAGCTCCAGTGAGGACGAGGCTGGGGGCACGAAGGCTGTCCTGGTGACCGCCAGACCTGTGTTTGGGAAGAGAAGAAGGAAACTGAGAAGTATGAGGGGAGGGAAGAGGAAATCACGGTGATTTGTACAAACAACATTTTGTAATGAATTTGTACTGAGGACGTGATAAGATTTAAGCCTGTTTGTACAGTCTCTGTTCTTAGCTTATGGTTTTTAAAACTATGGATGCTAAACTAGATGCTGTATCTACTAAGGGCATTGTGTCCATTACCTTACAAGGTCTGACGCTTTCCCACTACATTTTTAAAAAAAAGCAAAAAGCAAAGGAAAAAGGGTTTGTGTTGCTAAGTGCTCACTCACTGTGACTCAGACCAGACCAGAGGAAAAGTGTCCTTCTTTTCATCCCACAGTCATGGCAGTTCCAGCAATTCAGTAGATCCCTGCATCCCACTGTTACTATTTCCCCCAGCTTCCTGAGGAAAGGGTAGAAAGAGGGACCCTCCTGCCTGGAACATGTTGGAGGAATATTATTTCAGTATAG
>NW_008464410.1:0-832 GCF_000622305.1 Nannospalax galili
CCAGGTCATACACTGAGGGTGCCCTGCACTCCAGTGCTACTCACAGCCTGCAGGATGAAGCCTTTCTCTTAGCCTGCAACTGCTCATTTATCCATCCATCCACTCATTTGTTTCCTGTATTTGTCATACGGTGACCCTGCACAGGGTACACAGAGACAGTGGTGGCTGAAATAGCCCTGGCCAAGTTTGTGGGGGTGTACAGCCCTGTGTGAAGTTGATCCAGTGTGAGGAATGTACGTTTTATTCTTGCAGAGTCCTAAACCTCCACACACTCCTCCACTGGGGAGTAGGACAGCTTCGTGGAGGAGGAGATAACCACCAAGCTGAGCTCAGAGTTACCAGACTTGGGGTATGGAGAAAAAAAGTGACACCTCAGGTGACAGGAAGAGAAAGGAACCAATGGGCAGCAGATACCAGCATTCATTCATCAATCAACCCCTTTTCCTCAGTCTGTGCCCTGTTAGAGGCTCCTGGCCATCGTGATTATGAAATAAAATGTAACAAGATCATTCTGGACTAATCAGCTGGCTCTATATAAAAGTTTCAAGTGTTCTAGGAAAATGACCATGGAAAGTAAGGAGAGGACAGGGTGAGAAAGGCTTTGTGCCTGACTGTGCAGCCTTTAAAGACGAGGAAGGAGGGTGTGGCAAGGCAAAGCACGGCTCGAAGCTTCTAGAAACTGGAAAAGGTAAGGGAACGCATTCTTTCCCAGAGGCTCCAGCAAGAAAAGCATGGGGCCAATATCCTTGATTTCAGCTCAGTAAGACCCAGACGGGACATGTAACTTACAAAGCTGCAAGATAAGAAATACGTGGGGGTTTTGACACTCAGT
>NW_008464411.1:0-832 GCF_000622305.1 Nannospalax galili
AAGGGAAGGGAAGGGAAGGGAAGGGAAGGGAGGAAGGAAGGAAGGAAGGAATTTGACGTTCAGCAAGATGTGACAAATACCTATAATCCCAGCATTCTGGAGGCTGAGGTAGGAGTATATCAAGTTCAAGACCAGCCTGGGCTACATAGCAGGGCACTGTCTCTAAACAGAGACAAACAGAGTGGACTGTTCCCAACTGTACTCTAAGGCACATCCTAGGGGCAAGCTAGCCAGGGTCTCTGCTCACAAAGAGTTTATCTTGGCAGGAATTGAGGGGTTAGGCAATCAACAAGAACCTTTTAATGACTCCTCCAAAGACAATCTGTGGCAGTAACTTGACAAAAGCTGGGCTGGCTGCAGGGCTTCTCTGGACCAGGAAAGGGTCAAGACCGATCTTGCTAAGGAGCTGCCCCAATCAGCAGAAGGAAGTCATGATCAAGGGAATGGTACCTGCAGAGGCTGGGAGGTAAGGTGAGGCAGAAGAGAGAACTCAGGAAAGCAGAGCTTAACGAGAGAAGGGCAAGGGTTGGGGCAGGCACTGGAGAACAGACCACCTCACACTGTGGCCTGTGGTTATTTCCTCTAAGAAATAACCAGAAAGGGCCCTGCCCACCTCCACTTCAATCTTCACTCATCCCACCTACTCATAGAAGCTTTGCAGAAACTTGGCTTTCTTGGAGAGGTGGGTGGACTCAGAGAGGCTCTGAATTCAGCGGGGGAACAGAAACAAGAGAGCAGGTACAGGCACGCGGTGGGCCACTGACTCCTCCCCCACTGCAGACTTAGCCCTGCTGAAAAGGTCCAAGGCCTACAGGCCCTCCCCTCTGCAAGG
>NW_008464412.1:0-832 GCF_000622305.1 Nannospalax galili
TATGCGTGTGTGGTGTGTGTTTTTGTGTGGTGTGTGTGTGGTGTGTATGTGGTATGTGTGTGGTGTGTGCGTGGTATGGTGTGTGTTGTATGTGTGGTGTGTGTAGTGTGTGTGCAGTGTGTGCAGTGTGGTGTGTTTGGTGTGTGTGCGGGGTGTGTGGTGTGTATGAGGTATGTGTGGTATGTATGTGGTGTTTGCATGGTGTGGTGTGTGTGTGGTTGTGTGTGGTCTGTGTGTGGTATGTGTGTGGTGTGTGTGCGGTGTGTTGTTTGTGTTGTATGTGGTGTGTGAGTATGTGGTGTGCTTGATGTGTGTGTGGTGAGTATGTGGTGCGTTTGGTGTGTTTGTGTGTGGTGTGTGTGTAGTGTGTGTGTATGTGTGCATGTGTGCGCACACACTCATTCTTCACATATCCATGTTTTGGGAAGATTAAAGATAGAGCTTTGGGGTTAAAAAAAGGGATAAATAAAACATTTTTATCATATATTTTGAGTGAAAATTGCTCAAACATTCCTCTGCGCATAAAATTTTGATACCTATTAAGGATTTATTTTTGACAGCCCTGGGAACTCTGTATTGGTAAACGCACCAATTTTGTAACTGGTAAGCATTGCTTGTGCCAGGAATAAGCACTGGCTGGATTTACTGGAAGGACTGTCAAGCTCTAGTGGAATCTATACCTGCTTTGAGTGTGAAACAGGAATACTGGGTGTCTTTTGGAACAAGGGAACCTCTCTTGGGGAGTCAGGATCCTGGAAAACGCAGCCACAACAAGCGGCCCTAAGTCAGTGGCTTCTCACTCTTTTTCCTTTTTTTTTTTTTTAAAAAAAAA
>NW_008464413.1:0-832 GCF_000622305.1 Nannospalax galili
TAAACATTTTGGGTGTTTTGGAATGTATGATTCTTTTATATAGTTAGCATATGAATTAGGGCCTAGGACCTAGCCAGCCACAGACTTTTGACCCAGGTACTGATAGCAGGCATGAGTTCCATCATGTGTAGGGGGCTTTAAATCCAACCAGAAACTGGTTACTCCTGTAACATTTATGTTAGTATTGCACCAGTGGGAATATCTTGCTAGACCAGTCATTATTGTAGCTTGTAGGGTTCACAACTGGGCAAGATTTTGATTACTTTTCTCTCTCAGTACATGTATAGAATCCTCCAGAATTATGAAAGCTAGCCCCTAGGGATCATGCTTCCAGGCTGTTACCAGCTTGGTTTCTCCATGTCTTGTGTGAGAGTCAAGTTTGTGGTGCCTTTAGTAACAGGGTCTTGCCATCAAGTTCTGGAGGGCAACCAAGATCAATGACAATATCCTATAATATTTGGGGGGGTCTCTGGTACCCCACTGACCAACAACTGGAAAAGAGGTAAACCAGACCTGATGGTGGGCTTTTTATTTGAGATCCTAAAGCATGTTCCTTTTAAAAACCTCTGAAAACTGGGTCTTTCACTCAAGTAGAAATGAAGCAGAAGTTACAAAAATGCCAATGGCCTATAACGGCAAATTTAACCTGAGCACACAAATATCTGTGGACCCAAATCAGGACCATGACACTAATAGACAAGTGAAAAAGTGACTGAAAGTGACAATTCCTCTTACTGAAAAATAATTAAAAACTCAAACTTTCATTAAGGGCTAAAGAGAGAAAGAAGCACAAGTGAGGAATCGGATGTTTCTCTAGAGAACTCCAATGACC
>NW_008464414.1:0-830 GCF_000622305.1 Nannospalax galili
TGCAGAGGACCCAGGTTTGGTTCCCAGCACCCACATGGCAGCTAAAATCCTCTGTAACTCTCATTCCTGGAGATCTGATACCCACTTCTGGCCTCCATAGGCCTTAAATGACACAGATGTATGTACATACATGCAAGGAAAACACTCACAAACATAAAATTAAAATTTAAAAAAAAAAAAAAATCAATGTAAGCCATTTGTATTTTACAGGCCATGGTGAGTATTAGATGAGTAATATAAAGTACCTACGAGCTGGAGAGATGGCTCAGCAGTAAGAGCACTGGCTGCCTTTGGAGAGGACCCGGGTTTGGTTCCCAGCACCCAAATGGTGGCAACAACTGTCCCTAACTCCAGTTTCAAGGATCAAACGCCCACTTTTGGCCTCCACAGGCATTGCAAAAAACAGGTACACTTACATATATGCAGGCAAAACACTCATACACATAAAAATAATAAGTGCCCAGAACGGTCATCATGCATGCACAGCACTCTTGAGACAGGCTCGTGGATCTCTGTGAGAAGGGCAGCCTGGTCTACATAACCAATTCCAGGCTAGTTGGAGCTACTGGGAGACAATGACTCAAAAAAAAAAAACCAAAAATAATGTAAATAAAATAAAAAAACTAATCATGTAATCTGACTTAATCTCGGCGTAGGTCATTCGCATGCTTATTAAAGCTTCTCTTGAACTGTATTAATAGTCGCACCACCAAAAACAAGTTTGGCCTACTAAGCACAATCTACTTTCCTCAAACAAATAAAATGTAAGGCAGGCATGCTGGCGCATGCCTTTAATCCCAACACTCAGGAGGCAGAGGCAGGTGGATCTC
>NW_008464415.1:0-831 GCF_000622305.1 Nannospalax galili
GACACTGGAGGAAGGGCAGTGGAGGTGGGGCAGCAGGATGACATGAGTTTGACTCTGGGAGTACCCATGCCTCACCACAAGCTCAAGTTACTATCAAGTCAGACACCAGGGTGGTATGTTTGTTTGTTTGTTTGTTTGTTTGTTTTATTTTGTTTGAAATAGGGTCTCCTGTATCCCAGGCTAGCCTCCAAATCACTACTTATGGAAGGATGACCTTGAATTCCTGATCCTCCTGCCACCACCTCCCTAGTGCTGAGATCACAGGCATGCACCATCATGCCTGGTTTAAAAGGTTCTGGGGATTGAATAGGGGATTTTTTGCATGCTGGGCAAGCAAGGCAGGAGAACAGGGAACAGGTGAAGGTTTCAGAAACTAACAGAAACTGTGGCAGCAGAAGAGAAGATCAGAAGCCCTTAATCTACCTGGTCTTCATTTAATCAAGGGAGCATGCCTGAAAGCCAGCATTGGGAGCTTGAGAGAGGGGGTACTGTGTAAATGACCCACACCAAGGCATTTGTAGAGCCACTCCTCCCTCATTTTGCCCTCTTGGCTCCAGGCCACAGGCAAGGTCTGGCACTTGTCCAAGCTCCTCTGTGTTTCTCCTTAAATAAACTGTCCCCTTTCCTGTAACCACAGGTCCCCAGCAGCAGTCCTCTAAACTCAGATCCCTACCTAGAATACCTAGAATACCAACCAGGATGCATACCCAGTCAGGCACCATGGGTGTGGTGGCGCATGCCTTTAATCCTAGCACTTGTGAGGCAGAGGTAGGCAGACCATTGTGAGTTCGAGGCCAGCCTGGTCTATATAGTGAGTTCCAGGACAGCTGT
>NW_008464416.1:0-832 GCF_000622305.1 Nannospalax galili
GGGGTCCAAGTTGGGGGTGTCTGACCACAGAGCCAGAGAGCCGTTCCTGTGAGGCCAGGGAGCCATCCCCATCGCGTGTCGTGGGTGGGAAGGCTCCCCCAGATCCCCTGGCTCAGGGGAAGGGGCAGCAGGACGAGAGAGCGACTTCCCAGGCCTGGGCCATCTTCTTTAGTTGCCAGGGGTGAGATAGGTCAGCGTCCCTCCATCTCACCCCCCACTCCCTAGATGCCACTGCTCTGAGGAGGAGTGGCTGTGTTTAAAGGCACAGCGTCCAATAGTCCTGAGAGGAAAGGCCTCTGGAGGGAATTTGAGGGTGGATAGGACCACCCAGGCATGACCAGCCCCAGGGACTTAGCGTGGCACTCCCTGGGCACCAGCTTCCTGGAGTTCAGCAGCTCCTTCCAGGAAGGGAGAACCTTCCACCTCACCCTTTACCCAGCGGCAAAGAAGCTATCCACAGGAGCCCCTCTTTCTGGTTGGGGGCCTTCCCTAAGGTATCTTATCGTTTGGGACGTATCCATATATTTCTCAGGCTGGCCTGGAACTCCACATCCTCCTGCCTCATCCTCCCTAGTGCTGGGTGCTACTTAGCCCTCTCAGCTCTAATGCCCTTCAAATGAAGCAATGGCGGGTAGCCAGGGTCCCGCCTCTCCCAGTGCCTCAGCTGGTGAGGTCCTCCTCCCTCTCCAGTCTTACCTGTGCTCTCTGACCTTCTACTTCTTTGTTCTTGTTCTTTTCAGTTGCCAGGGAGATCACCAAGTTCAGCAGTCTTTCTCTTTTGATTTGGCATCATGTAGCCTGGGACGCTAAAGAGCTTCTGGCTCACACCTCC
>NW_008464417.1:0-832 GCF_000622305.1 Nannospalax galili
ATTCAATCCCTGGAACCAACATGGTGGAGGGCAAGAACCAACTGTCCCAAGCTGCCTTTTGACCTCCTCATGTGCACCATGGCATGTGCAATACCCCTTCTATACACAATTTTAAAAGTACTTTTAAAATATTTGTGACTACAGTTGTATAGATATAAGTATTTTCTGTTCATTAGACAACAGCTGATCCTGACCATATCACCTAGAGTAAACTTCTGGACTTTGGTATAGGAAAGTGCACTAGAATAGCCTTGACTAGTTGAAAAGAATTGAAAACTCAAGATTAAGAAGAGCTAGAGTTCACGAGGACAAACAACAGAAAGGAATGCACAAAAGGAGAACTCCAGATATATATAAAGACCTTCAGAGAAGCCTGTTTAGGTACTCAGCAAGCCACTGATTAGAACACACATGTAAGGAAATGGGTTTGGGAGAGGAATACCAGAAGTTATTACAGAGAAAGATCCAGGGAGCTGACAAAGGCTCTAAATGGTGTCTTTACACCTATAAACCAGAATTTAAAATCTCACAATTCACAAGCAATGGTGAAGGATTTTTGTCTCATTTGGAAGAAAAACTATCCTTAGATTATAACATTTTGTCACTTAAGAAGACTTAAAAATACAAACTAAAAGGAAGAACCTAGCTCCAAACACTTTGTTTACCAAAAGAGAGATGAAGACTACTACTTCTAAGAATATAAAAAAGAATTCCAGTATTCAGGTCGGGCATGGTGGTGCCCACTTTTAAACTCAGCATTCTGGAGGCAGAGGCAAGTGGTTCTCTGTGAGATCAAGGCCAGCCTGGTCCACATAGCAAGTTCTAGGCCAGC
>NW_008464418.1:0-826 GCF_000622305.1 Nannospalax galili
GTCTCAAAACTACCTGTAACCACAGTTCTAGGGGGTCCGACACCCTCTTCTGGCCTCCTTAGACACATGCACGCATATGTACATACCCCCCACAGACACAAACAAGTACTCAAAATTAAAAATAATAGATCATTTTTTAAAAGATAGGGCCTAGATGGTTGGTTCAACCTGTATCTCTAAATTTGTAACATGGCCACTCACAAGAGCTGCCTGGTAGGCACAGGGGCATCTTCAGTGCTTTCTTTCTATATATATATAACATAGATAACATGACTTTTTTGGTTTATATCTCACTGCAACCCACTCATTAGTCTCCTTTTTTCTCTTAGTGTTCTACTTTCACGGAACATATTCACACATGATTTTATGCATCTAAATAAAATTTAGGGACCACAATAACACGTTGTTTTGATGTGCATGTGAATATATATGCTGTGGCATTGTATGTATATAATTGACATATTCACCCCTCTCTATAATTATCTTCCATTTATCTCATGTTGTAAAGTTACCTAAAATCTACTCTCTTATAAGGCTTTCAAATGAAATATTAATAACTAAATGTTCTAGATTAGATCTCTAGATTGATGCATCCTGTGTAACTGTAATGTACATTTTCACTTTCATCTCTGTTTCCTCCACAACTCCACCTTTGGTGACCACTACTCTACTCCGTTTCTATTTGTTTCGTTTATTTTTCATTCCATGTGTAAATGGGATCACGTGAGAGCTTTCTTTCTGTGTTGGTGACAAATAGAAGTTTTCCTTCTTTTTAAGGCCGAATAAGATACTCCTCTCTCTCTCTCTCTCTCTCTCTCTCTCTCTC
>NW_008464419.1:0-832 GCF_000622305.1 Nannospalax galili
GCTCCCTCAACCCAGGTATGTCAAGTTGATGCTAAAGCTATCCAGCACAATGCTAGATAAGTTGGTGGACATTAGAAATAACATCTGATGGGTCATTTTCAAAGGTGCACCAAGCCAGCTTAGGACCAGCTACAAATGAGCAGAAAACATCAGACCTGTGCTAATAACTGCTAGCTCAGCTATCCTCCCTCAAGCCAAACTCTGCTAAGCTAATCCAAACTAGAAGCTTAGAGTAGAAAATTGCATGCCTTCAAGGTCATATGTTTGATTAATTTTAAAATAAATAGAGCGTAAAACATAGAGATGAATCCACAAATGGTTTTTGTTGAGAAAAAGACAAACCTAAGCCACAGAGGGAAAGATAAGACCTACATGACCGTAAGATTGGATCCCCCTGATTACTAATAAAAAAGGAAGGAGAGTCACATGTTCAGGGTCTAGATACATACTCTGTTCTCAATTGGCATGCTTGCCATTCTAGGCTGGCACCTGTCCTTGCAAGGTTGTAAATAAAAGTGCTCTGCTTTCACTTCTCTGAGTCTCCAATACTCTTATGAAATGATGACCGTATCAACCACAGCCCCCGGGATAAAGTCAAGGTCTGAGGCAAAGGCACTAACCAGCTTTTATCTGGGCACCTCTCTATCTGGCACAGTGATGTCCTTTTGATGCAGAATGTCCACTAGATGATTATAGCCCTGTGTGTGTTTCCACCTGAGGCCAGCCTTGTCTGACCTCTGACATACTACCTCCTTAGTATGCATGCATTTACAGAACTAAATGTTCAGAGTTCTGCAACCTAAATTATGTTAGCATCAGTGACAAATAGCTC
>NW_008464420.1:0-832 GCF_000622305.1 Nannospalax galili
TGAATCCAGGACCTCATGCATGCTCAGGAAACTCTCTACCACTGAGCCACATCCCCAACCCCTTGTTTTCTTTTGATTTGGTGGGGTTTTGTTTTGTTTTGTTTTGTTGTTTGGTTGTTTTTTTTTTTTTCTACTTGCTTTTCTTTTTTTGCTGTGCTGGGGGCCCAGAGTATTGATTATGCTAAGCAAGCACTCTGTTATTGATCTACTACTGAGCTATAGCCCCAGCTTGTTTTGTTTTTTGAGACACAGTCATAACCGAATAGCCTAGGCTGTCCTGGAGCTAGCCATATAGCCTAAACTAGCCTCCATTTCTGTATCATTCTGTCATAGTCTTCTAAGTTATGTGCTCACAGGTGTACGCCGCCATGCCCAGCTTGCAAAACAGTTTTAAAAGAAGTAGGTGTGGTAGTTTGTAATCTCCACACTCAGGAGACAGGAGAATTGCCACAAGTTTGAGACTAGCTGTGGCTACACAGTGATTTCTAGACCAGCCATGACTACAGAGTATTGCAAGCAAACCAAACAAAACAAAGTTTTTAAAAGCCTTATAATTTATCAGATGTGTTTAGAAACATGCTCTAGAAAGCGGTGACTTCATTTTCTGTGTTTTGTTCCACAGGGTTCCTTGGACATCCTCCAAAGTGTTGACGACGACCCCCTTCTAGACGCCCAGCTTGCCCCACAGCACTCTTTACACGCTCACTTTAGACCCAAATTCCACCCTCTTCCTACAGTCATCATAGCCAATCTTCTGTTGTTTACACACGTGAGTTGGCTATAGAGCTGTTGTTCTTAAAAATATATAAGCTTGGGAGCTGGCGAAATGGTG
>NW_008464421.1:0-832 GCF_000622305.1 Nannospalax galili
CCAACCTGCAGGGATGCAGGCTGCTGCAGGGTGAAGCTGTGTGGAGACTGTTCCTGTGGAGGTGACACCTTCCCTTCCCTTGACTTCGGCACTAGGTTTGTTTTCTGGACTGGCAAAGAAAAGCAGTCTTCCTGGTTGGCAGAGAGAGCCCTTCACATCGAGGCTGCTGTGACTTCTCCACTTTGACTTGCTCCCTCTGGGTTAAGTACAGTTAGTCTGCCAGCAATCCCTCGGGGGCTGCTGCTTCCAGGCACCCGCACATCTGCTCACAGCCTTCCATGGTCCTCACTGGAGACAGTTACACACAGAGAGGGAGCCAATGATGGGCCTGTGTGACAACTGTACCCCAGTTCTAACTGGGAAGGGGGGAACAGCATTGAGGGGGTGGAAACCTGGGCTGTGAGCTTCTTTTCTATGCATAAAAAGTTTTCTACTCTTACAGAAACATGTTTTAATTATAGAAAGCAAAGACTTTTTAATATTTTCCCACTGGTGTTCTTCAACATTCAATTATCAAAGCAATGTACAGTTGGATTGTTTGTGTTAGAATGTTTCATTTTAAAAAAATGATGACTGCATTGCTGACCTGTGTTCCATAAAAAAATTAATTTTGGCTTGGGATTAGGACAGAATTTCTAACTATTTCTGAAACGGCCTTAAACATACTTCTGCTGTTTGTACCATGTATTTATTCCAAACAGCACTCAACATTGATGATTATAAAGTAAAAATATTGATCAACTCTGGAAAATAATGACGATGTTCTGTGTCCTGCAGCGTCAAATATGCAGCCGAGACTGAATAATTCTCTATGTCAAAATAAACAAGCACA
>NW_008464422.1:0-832 GCF_000622305.1 Nannospalax galili
CCCTAGGTTCATGCCCTTCCTGAAGAGAGTAGACTTCTCTTCACTGATCAGGTCCTACTTGAGTCACAATCTCATCCATGACTGGGCATCACAGTTGGCCCAATTCAGATGATTACCAACTTCTATGGCAAGGTGAGTGGTGAGGGACAACTGGAACACACAGCTGCAGACCCCTGGACCTTGTGCAATTCAGGAGTAGAGTTTCCCAACAAATAATGATGGCACTAAGCATATACAAATAGAAAATGCCATCAAACTCAATTGTGTTTTTATTGCTGGACAAACGAATGAATGCGCTAAAACAATGTGCTCTCTCATATCCGGGAACTATATATTGGGGATGTTGGAATTTGACTGTTAACGAAAAAAATGACTTTAAGTGGGATCATTCTCCTGGAAGTGTTTTCCTCATGGGAAAACGTCTGTGGAGAATGCTCCAAGCAGTGGTCTTTGTCTCAGTGGTACAGTGCGCTCAAGCCTCTCTCCAGACAGCTAGCTGAACCTGACCAACTTGGAACATTCTGATTAAAGTATCTCCCTTTGGCTGCTTCTCTGGACCCACACAAATGTGCTTTCCTGGGTTAAAGATTCCATCTGTGTGCAGAAAGGTGACTGAGATTTGACTAAGCAACTCAAATGTAATCCAAATGCCTCTGAACGTTTAATTCCAGCTGTCAGAAGGAAAGGCATTTATAATGCAAAAATGATAGGGTTCTGAGGCTGAATTTGGCAGCCTGCTCAGTCACCTCGGAATAGACCTTCCAGATGAGGGTGTATGGTCACAGAGTTCACAGAGGTGTTAAGTACAAAAGCATTCCTGGAAAAAAAAAAA
>NW_008464423.1:0-832 GCF_000622305.1 Nannospalax galili
CCCCTGTTGTCTGTGTTTTGTCTCCTTGCTGTCCCGCCTGCTCTTCTCGCCTGCTCTCCTTCTGCCTGGCCGCTTGGGGTTCCAGCTTTCTCCAGACCTGACTAGGCTAAAGGAGAGATACGCCAGGACTAAGAGAGACATCTTGGCTTTGAGAGTTGGGGGGAGAGACATGCAGGAGCTGAAGCTCAAGTGCGATTGTAAGGTACTGTCTACCCCCTTTTTCCAGCCCCAGGGGGCTTTTCTGCCATGCTGGGCCACAGAGGAGGGTGGGCGTGGACCTCGGGGGCCTGCCCTGGAGCTGTGACCTGGCTACAGCTGGCATCAGAGCTGCAGAGGGGTGAAGCCACAGTTAGTAGTTCCTTCCCCATCCTGTTTCTTGCCTAGACCATCCCTGCACCTGCCACAGAGATGCCAATGAGCCGTCAGAGCACCCAGTGGGATTTCAAACTTGAGTCCTCAGAATGACCTGGGGTTCTTTCTTTAAAAATGCATATTCTTAGCCAGATCTGATGGCATATGCCTATAATCCTAGCACTTGGGAGGCTGAGGCAGGAGAATTGGGAATTCAAGGCGAGCCTAGGCTATAAAGTGAGACTCAGGCTTCTGGGTAGGGCTGCTGACAGCAGTAACTGCCCATAGTTGAACACCATGCAGCACAGGCTGTGGAGCCCTGTGGATCTGGGCTGAAGCCCAGCCTTATCAACTACTTCCTCACTGAGGGATCCTTGAGGATCTTGGCCTCTCTGAGCTTCTATTTCCTTGCCTATGAAACGAGAACATCTGCAGTGATGGTAGCAGGGTGGACATAAGGACAGCAAGGCGCTCAGTACTC
>NW_008464424.1:0-832 GCF_000622305.1 Nannospalax galili
CCCCAGTTTACACCACGCTGGGGATAGAACCCAGGACATCATACATTCTAGGGACGCAGTCTACCTACTGAGCCACTCATCCCTCCTTCCAGGATTATTTCTCTTTTCCCCTATACATTTGTTTATACTTGAAATGGAACCTTTGGGAGGTGACGCAGTCATGAGATTCATCGATGAGATTAGTGTGTCTATGTAAGACACTCAAGAGAGCTCCTGGCCCTTGCATACCGAAGCCACATCCAAAAGATGTCATCTAAGAAGCAGGACCAACAGCACAAATCCTCCATGCCTTCACTTGGACGTTGAACAAAGTCATGAACAATTAAGGCGTGCGGTTCCAAAGCCAATACATCAGTCATCTATACATCCTTGTCACAAAGCACCCGACGTGATCGACTTCTAAGGAAAAAAAGACTTTTATTTTCTTATCCAAGTTTTGAAAATTTCATTTTCGTCACAAGGCAACATGAATTGGGGAAAGCTGGCTAACCTTTGAACACAAAAAGACAAGTTGGTCTCATTCTCATCTGCCCACGGGAAGCAGGGCAAGATTACCCTCAACGCCCACTCACAGTGATGGACTTCCTCCAGTAATTCTCCACTTCCTAAATGTTCCCTAACCTGCCCAAACAGTGCTACCAACTGGGAAAACCAGTGTACAAATATAGAAGCCTATAGGGGACATTTCATATTCAAACTGCAATGTCTCTGTACCTTTTGTTAATATGTAGTACAATATCTCTCAATCTGCTTTCTCTATAGAGAGATAGATAGGTAGATAGATGATAGATGATAGATAGATAGATACATGATAGATAGATAGATAGATAGA
>NW_008464425.1:0-832 GCF_000622305.1 Nannospalax galili
ACACACACACTCATACACAGACACATATAGACTTTCCCTAGAGATAGGACAGGATATCCCTGATTTTCCTTCTGTCCTGTGAGTCTAGTTAGATCAATGTCTTCTTCTGTGACATACGCCAACCCTAAAGCTGGCCTATGGAGTTTTTGAGAAAGAGATGGAAGTCTATGTATTTTCTCTCCTGCTTGTCACTTTCCCCTTCATGTTGATAGTATTTCTTTTAGCAGAAATACCTCCATTATCTTAATATTGCTGTCAATATACAGAGGAAAGAACAAACACTTTTCTACCTCACTTTGCAATATATTGTTGTGTGTTTAGTCTATAGATCAGTTGCCATTATCTACTTGAATTCAGTACCCAATATGTTTGAGGTGAGAAACTCCTCTCACTTTTCTAAACCATTTTGACCCCAATTTTCAATCCCATGATATATGTTTACAGAAAAATGATATCACAGACACCTTGAGAAAATTCCTAAATCAGTGTTACTCTAAGAGATTTGAATACTGTAATTTTTAAAAATTCAGTTTATAAATATTTCATTCCTTTATTTCATTATAAAGCATCCTTATGTTCACCTAGTTATGACAGCGGTCATGATTCATTTATCAGTTGTTTAGTACCAAGAACTGTCTCACTTCTGACTATAAAATGAAAATTACAATGTGAAACTAGGGAAGAAAAAACTTCTATGTAGTAGTTGAAATTATATCATTTTTTCATATTTGGTTGAAATATTTCTAGTAACATGTTCAAAATTTTCTATTAAAATAATCTATCCTTAGATCCTATAGACCCATCAATAAATAATTATCTTACAGTATTTAAA